>NW_009618003.1:10494-11511 GCF_000690535.1 Cariama cristata
TCTTATTGGGTTGGGACTTTGGGTTTTTTTTGTTGTTTGGATTGGGAAGAGTAGACAGCAGTTAGGGGATTTTTAATAAAATCTAAAGAACTAAGTTCACCAAACAGCAATCTGCCAGTGGTTGGAATGATCACAGTTGCCACAGAAAATCCAAGTTCACTTTTCCATGCTGAAGCAAGCACAGAAGCAATCTGAGCCCAGATATCCTATATCACACTCCAATATTGCATCCAGAAGCCCATAAATTATAAGGATAGAAGGATGCATCAGCAGTACCTTACACCATCCTCACTGGATCTGCAAAAGGCACTCCAGTCCTGACACCTTTCAACTGGAACCACTTCCTGGATTAGAATATTCTAAGGATAATTTTATGTGAACCAACACTAGATTTTTCTAGTGAACACATTATCAAGCAAAAAAGAATCATCCAGCATGAAACTAAAGCTGTAATTCTATAAAACACGGGTGTAACTTTGGAAACAACATTAGTGGAATAACATAGAAAGGATTTTTCTGTGGTTTATAGCTTCTACGACAGAACAGGCCGTACCAATTGTGATGCTGGGACTGAGCAGGGGAGTAGAAGAAATTTCCTCCCACAACAGACCCTCTCTCTATATTAGGTACAAAAACTCTGCTTGCACCTGCCTGAGCCTGGAGAGTTACTCACTAAAAAGACAAAAACAACTAAGGCAGTGTTACCATACCACCACTCCCAAAGAGTGGAATGTAATTACTGGCAAGATTTCAAAGCCATTCAGTGCCAGATTTTAAAAAATCTTGTGTATAATTAAATATCTCCTTTCCATGGCCACAGTGTCAAACACAGAGGGGGAGCAGTGCAGAGAGATTCTAGTCCCCCGAACAGAGGCAAGTGGAAGGCACAGTTCACCAAACATACTTTCTGAAAAAACAAAACAAAAAACCAGAATAAGACCAAACATTATTCCTTTCCTTAGCTATTGTTGCTAGGAAGTAGCTTATATTTTGTTGCTGGAAGACTCAAGATAAAAA
>NW_009618003.1:11542-23250 GCF_000690535.1 Cariama cristata
AAACAGCTTTCCCTATGGTATATCATCTGAACTCTAGCTGCTCATCCACTAGAAATATCCTTATCTTTCAAATACCTGATAGAATGCTGCATTTCCCAGCAGAAGAATCCCTTTTTCTAGTTCTAACAGGTTTCCTAGCATAAATGCCACACTCCCTCTCGATGCTTTAGTAGGCTTTTGAATTTACTGCCTACTCTGGCAGATGAGCCACATCCACCATGACTCCACATTTTACTGCCTCTGAAGGTCCTTAGAGAGATGCTATGCACTGAACTAAGGCCCTCAAGTCAGCAATCTAGTCACCCTAAACAGAAGGGAAAACCTTCTCTGGTGACACAGACTGAGCAGCTCAAAGGCAATTCAGAGGCAATTCTTTTATCAATTCATTACAGAAATAACCTAACACATTGAGGTTCTTTACTCAAGCTTCTCATTTAAGCTCTTAAATTAACCCGCAACAGATGAAGATCTGAAGTCATACGATATATGTCTGCTAGTATCCTAAACAGCAGCCTGTCAAAGAAAGTCAAAAAGCCTAGCTGACAAACCATTACCTTCAAAGGAATTTCCAAATAAAAATAGTCTGAGGTAGCTTCTTAGAAGAAAAGGGAAAACTTGCAACCCAAGTAGAAAGGGCAGTCAGGACACCTGGCAGTAGGACCAGGAATTCTGAGGAAGCAAAGGCCAAAACTGTCCATCAAGGAACAGTGAGGGAAAAAAAAATATCACAAGCAGCCACAACAGGTCCAGCTCCCTAACCCCCAGAGTCAGGCTTGGACTGTCCATGCTGGGCAGGCATACAAGGAGCTGTTCATGCCAATGGCACATATCTGAGCCTACCAAGCAACCAACCATGGCCAGACAGGCAGTCCCAGAGCTGCTACTAGCTGTCCACAGCCCACGAAGCAAGTGAGCGGGGGAGCGTGTTGCACATACAGACACTCACTTGCACTCGCCCATCAGCAGCACTGTAGCCAAACCCAAAGAGATGACTTGCAGGAAGGTCCTCCAAAGCCTAGAATGACATTTTCCAATTTGAATACAGTTTAATTTCTGAGATAACCTAAAGAAAAATCAATGAAGGGTTTGACTGATGAGCTGTAGACACTGTACACTGCTAAAGACAACAGCTGTTAGCATTGACACTAACAGCTAGAGACACATCCAAACCTCAGACAAATCCCCACCCATTTCACTGGAATCAAGGGTTTGAACTGGGATTCATCCCTCGTTCCCCAAAGCTGATACTACTGGGAACTGCATACAAGGAGATAGATTTCACCTGCCATAGCAATGCCACCAGAAAGGGGGAGAAAGCATGAGTATGAGAGAGATTCCTGTAAATATCACTTCCAAAACTCAGTACTTCCAGGAATTAAATCAGAGTGCCAAAATAGCTGGTTTGTTGGCATTTAGATCTAATCCAATACCTCCCCTTCCAGGAATAACATCAATTTTTAGTGGATAGACAGTGCTACTGCAGTGTTCATGTCTAATAGCTTTTCATCCACAGGAACACCAAGGTTTTTGGTTCACTGGACTGTATATTTCAGAGTTAACTTCACACTCTCTCCACCTGTAGTCTGGTAATAGTCAGACAGTCATTTATTGCAGGTGTATTAAAACAGCTTGATCAATGTGTGCTCAGCAAGGTTTTAATTTTAATAGCATGACATGCATGGTATTGCAAGTCCTCTCTTATAGGTCTCTTGGCTGTTATAAAGAGAATTTTCATCTCATTGGCTTTTGAAATGCAAAATAATTCTTCTGGTTTTCTTCCATAAAACTGTTTTAATGCACTTAAAATTTTCATTATATTTTTGAAGGATTCTTCTACTTAGATTTTAACTGAATTTTCATAGAAGATTCCTTAACTTGTCCTTCAGTTATACACGTGGCTTCCACAGATTTCTTTCCTCTTAGAGTTCTTTATTCATGTTTTGAATTCTCTCAAAAATCACTTAAAAGTTTGCCCAATTTTAATTCTAATTGGTAAATAAGATTCTTTTGTACTAAATGAATTTCTGTGAGCAACCAAAAAGAAAGAGTGGCATTGGCTTTTGATTGTAAATCACACTGGGGATGATTTTAAGAAGTCTGAAATACTATATCTGATTGTATCACTTCATCTCACTGTAGGTTACCTCACCTCCCTTGAATCTTTATTAAACTGAGCAGTAGGCACAAGCCTCAACCACAGCAGCAGAATTCACTGCAGTAATTTAATCAAAAAGCCAAGAGTAAACCATGATGAATGTGTGATTAGCACTGAAGAACAAGTGCTTTGGTCTGGTAGTTTAAGAGAAAAGGCCAGCAGATACACGGCATACGATACACAAAGTGAGCATCAGATGGACCAAGGCAGACTGTTGATTTATTTCTAGGAACAAGAGCAGCAGGTTAGATAGATTTCTGTTCTGCTGTACGTATATTGCAAAATGCAATGCCGCTGACTTATGTTACATTTCAGCAGTGATGTTAAGCAGAATGCCATTTGAGTCATTAAAGAGAGATGTTTAAAAATTGCATTTTTAAATGACTTAAATTATTGTCTTTAAAAAACACTGAATAGAAGCAGGGTACTGCTGTGCCAGTCTGGTATTGCCCAGAAATATCTGAAGAGAAATACCTGGAAAAAAACTGCATTTAAAAAAGAGAAAAGAGAACAGAAACTTCCCAGAAGAGAAACTAGCAACTGAGATCTAGGCAGGACTATGCTGCAGCTGAGATGTTGACTGACATAACATAACTGAATGACATAACGTTCCATGTCTACATTCTTAAAAAGAATTGAAGTGTCATGAGTTCAAAACTTCTGTTTTAGTTCAAAGCATGAGTATGCAGCAAAGTTTAATTAAAATAAGCAGAGAGCAGGAGTGCTGGTGTCTTCTCAGTCCCAGCAATTTCCTTTCCATTGTCCAATTCTGGAAGAGTGGAGACATCACAAAGAAAAGCCTTCTCCATTCCCAATGTGGCACAACAGTTGCAAGCAAGGTCCCCTGACTGCTGCCACAAATCTGCCTTTTTCGAACTAAGGCACAAATCAACGTAACTGTTGTTGATTCCACTCCCATTAGCACATACAGGGAATCCAAACAAGTGAGAAGGTGAGAACAGGCCGATGTCAGAAGAGCCACATGCTTTCTCACACATTACACCCGAGGCACCTATCACAGTAGCCTTTCTTCCTTTTCCATGCTTCTCATACCCAGATTCTCTAGTATTGGTGCAATTTGTCTTTATTCAGGGGAATGGATCTAGCTTAAATTGTTGTATAAAGATGTTAATATAGTCTGTCCATCTTTATGAACATCTCCTACATTACTAGAAGCTTCCTTTAAAACTTCTTTTAAATTCATCACTCGTTTCAGGCAACTGAAAACTCATTCTTAACAGGAGCTGAACACACTAGTCATGCTCAGGAGAGGATTTTTTTGATTCTTACTTTCCACAAACAACACCTGGGCAGAGACTGGCATTAGCAGCAACACAAAAGCTCTGCATGCCAGTACTTTCCTTCCTCATCAGAAAAGCCCCTGAGAACATCAGATAGAAAGGAGCTAAGACTCAAAGTTCCACACTCCTACTCCAGCTTCAAGGCTTAACACAAGCATATGGCTAAGTAAACTGGCTGTCTTTAAATAGCCCAGAGATTTGAACAAAACATTGTATTGATCTTACCAATAACTAGCTATACGATTAACCACTTCAGTGAAAGACCAAGCTTGCAAATTCAAGCTATTACAAGAGTGAACTCTCAATTTCCTGGGGGGGAGGGAGAGAGAAATCACAACTATAATATAGACAGCTGGATGGTCTCATTACTGCTGCATGAGCACTGATTTCAGACAAGGTTTCCAGCTTATGCATGCTACTGCAAAACAAACAGCACTTACAGGTGAAAAGCTAAAGCCCACTGCCCCCAATACACCAGGTCATTCAAAATTAAATAAGCCCAGCCATTTTCCCTTTCACTCAGAGAAACATCAGTTCACAAATTAAACCCTTCCTTGCAGAGCAACAGCAAAGCTTAACCATTTTTGTGATGGAAGAATAAGAAAAATGTTCACTA
Organism: Cariama cristata; assembly: GCF_000690535.1. NCBI lineage: Eukaryota > Metazoa > Chordata > Aves > Cariamiformes > Cariamidae > Cariama > Cariama cristata. The sequence continues at coordinate 15,615 of NW_009618003.1, forward strand.
GAAAAGGGGGAGAGGGGGAAGAGATTCAGCAATCAGCCATAACATGGCCAGTGTAGCACTAGAGTTACCTGTCTCTGTCAAGTTAAAAGAGAAGTCTCAAAAAATGATGGGAAAAGGATCCTTGGAGAGAATTATCCAGGGAAAGATTAACAGGAATCTGATAATACACCCAAAATTACTCTTTTGATATTTCAAGATGTCCCAACTTTGTCAGAAAAAGGTGGAAATTAGAGATTAAGCACAAGGAAAAAAGGGTCTGGAATACTCTTACCTTCCCCAATTTTTTGATTCATTAGCATCCTTAGCACACTAAGAAGCAAAAAGTGATTTATCACAACAGGTTACCTCACAGAAATCTAATTAAAGAAATTTTTAAAAAGTAATCAAGACAGCCATTCCCTTTGCTGCATTTTCTAACACTTTACGCGAAGCTATGATGACTTTAAATTGTCCATTTCCTTCCCCTCTTCCTCCCTGTGAGGAGGGTTACACAGAGAAGCCCCTGCTCCACTGGCAACCAGGTCTCCCTCACAGTGTAAGTCTCCATTGACTTGACAGCAGACATACCAGTGGAAAAATTAACAAAGCAGCAGGATTTCACCTCTCATTTCATTTCAGTATCTAATTTTACACAAAAAGATTTCATTGCTAGTAACAAAGACAGAAAAAATTGCTAAAAGACTCTTTGTCCCGGTGAGACTTGTGCACCATACTTCTTGGGTAAGAAACTTACCCAGGGTGGTTTTTTCCAGCCTCACTTTTATTAATACAGTTCAAGGGCTGAGCAGCTACATACAGGCTGCTGTCTGGGGAAAGCTCTGAATGCAAGTGCCTTCTTTCCATGGTCAGCTTATAGAACATTCTATTTCCAGGAGGCTTCTTTTTTTAACAGGGGCATATTGAAATATCAATACCTCCCATCAAGAAAGTCTACCATTTCCCCACAGACGCATTAGGCTATCTATGAGGAGACAGAAGCAAGATGCAGTCTTGCACAAAGGATACTCTGAGAACGAGGCACCTCTTGAATTCCACTGATGCCCAGCTCTGAGTCTTCAAAAGAGCTGTAAGTGGCACACATGCTGTCTGCTGGCCTTCTGCACAGGGCAAGTGTCATCCATGCTAACAGACACGTGCTGGTGAAGAAAGACTACCGAGATGATACAGTCATTTTCTTTTTAACTGTATGTAAGTCTGAAATTCCCACATTTTACAGACAGTAGATGTGGACTTTTCATACTGAAACCAATATTCAGTACAATCTTCCCAATTCTATCACCAAGTCTCATAGTGTGGGGTTTTTTAATTTATTTTTAACTGCCCGAGTTCTTCCAGTAGTATGACTGCATGGAAATCAAAATTGATTTTTTTTAATTTCTTATGCTTTTAAAGAAAGTCTAACTCTCAGGGCCAGAGAATTAGTGATCTCCAGACCCCAGTGTACCATAAAATCTTAAAGTAAGTACAAAGACTTCCATCTTCCTTTTTAAATCTTATGATTTTAAATCCAATTTACTTATGCCACTAGGCAATACAGAATGCTGTAGTGATGAGTCATAAAATAATGATTTTTTTTAATAAAGAGTTTTCACCAGTCATATACATTTAGAGAGAAATGGACCATCCAAGTGCAGTGATTTTCACAGAAAGTAGTACATTAGCTGGTCTGCACATGTGCATCGATTCACCTGTTTTAAATTGACCTGAGTCATTCTTCTGTCAAAGTGGTAAAAGCAGGACCAACTCCATGTAAGTAATGGCACCAAATAGTCCCTTGGTAAATCTCAAATTGATGCCTGTTACCTACCACAAGAACAGAGCCCTTGCCTAAGCACGGGGAGCTATAGGAACTGCAGCAATGGAAATAATTGCTAATATACAGGCTAGATGATAGGTGCCCTGTGGAGCAGCCCTGCAGCAGGCAGGGCAGGCAGCACAAGCAGCCTCCAGATTCTTTATCTGAAACCTAGAAGCATCTGGAAAAAGCCACATTTCAGCAGTGCAGTAGAAAGGCACCATCATTCCAGCAGGAGTCTCCTGGGAGTGCCTTCTTCCTGCATAAATGGTAATTACAGGGGCCTAATCAGTAAATTCCATGTTATACTTCATCTCCTTAAATGTCTGTGTTACTTCCAATCCTTCTCTTTCATAATAGATCTGAGTGAATATGTAGAAACAAAATAAGTGAAGAAATAAGCAAGGGCTCCCCTTTAAATGGGGTGGGCTTGTTTCCAAGGCCACACAGAGAAACAAAGCAACATAATACTGTAAATGAACTACAGCTTCAGTCACCTAATACATCTGCAGCAACTGTTTTGGCACATGCCTTTGAGCCAACAAAGGTTTTATTAAACATCATTTGTATATACAACTTCTTTTTTAATGACTTACATAGAGGCTACTATGATATAGTGGCTGCATGTGGACTGGGGAAAGTTTCAATTATAGAAGCTCTATTTAAAAAAAAAATCTTTGTTAGTCTTCTGTCTGCCAGTCTAGTGAAGCAGCCAATTTGGAAAGGCACCTCGTATGAACACTGCAGCAGTCTGAGCACTGTTGGCATCTTCTATAATTTAGCAATGCATAAAGTCCCCCACTGCAAAACCAGTCCATCCACAACAGTATGTTGTGCAATACCTGTTCGCATGTATTCTGCTTTACACTGAATCCCTGGGGAACAGTCACCTCCACCATGTTTATCTGCTGCAGTTTGGAAGGCAATTTCTTACAGTTCTCAAAAACAAAGTAGAAAGGGAAGCTATTATTTATTCTGTTCCCCTGTAGATATCCACCTTCCAAACAGAGACCTCCTTTGTCACAGCTCAACCAAAACAGAGCAAAGGAAGGAGAGAGGGCTGGTGGGAAATCACCTGAATTTTTTTTTTAATATTTTTAAATACCCTATTAAGTAAATGTCTAAGTGTTGCAAACTAAATTCAATACTCAATTCAAATAGAAGCTAGTCTCAGAGACATCTGGTACATATTGGGACAGATTTTTTGAGAACTTATTTTTCAGGAAGTTGTTTGAGAAATCTGGCCATATTGCCAGTGATATTGTTACTCTCCCACCTTTTTCATGGAGTTGCACATTAGTCAGTCTTGAACGCAACTGTGGAACAATGTCTATGCCTGAATAGATTTGAATCTACATCTTCCAGGTGAGTGCTCCAATGTCTCCTCTGAAGCTATCCTACAAATGCTTGTATAGTCACATTTCACACTGCTAGTACTAGAAAAATCCTTACCTAATCAGACCTTAAGTGTCTGTGGCCCCTTTATTGCTGTCCCATGTCCTTTCTCAAGCCTACAGGGAACAAAACAAAGATACAAATCTCAACCACAATCTCAGAGCCACCCAAGGAGACATCCTGCCAATCTGAACTGCACCTGGAAAACAGCATGACAAAGCAAAGTCATCCTTTGCATATAAAAGTGCTTAGCTCATGTTATGCCACTCACTACACATTCAAGTTGATGTGTACTCAAGCTGATCTTTTTGTAGAAAAAAAAACAACCTTCAGATTTCATAATGCTCAAGACTAGAAGACTAATTCAGATGACATTCAAAATATTCAGTGCTGTGATATGCCAAGACAGTTACTCACTGTTCTTTGCCCAATACATAACATTTTTGTTGATTTTTATTTCCCCCATAGTTTTTCTTTCTCATGGAGTTCCCCAGCTCAAGCTCGTACAGCCAGCTGAGCTTTAGGAAGGGCACATGGTCAAACATGTGTTATGTAGACACTACAAAAGTATCTTCCATTTCACTACACTTTGCATCCTAGTATTTGCTGTAGCCCTTCTGTGCAGCACAACATGAAGCAACTCGTCAGGGGGTATTATACAAATGGCATCCAGTAGCAGAAAAACAATTCCAGACCATCCCATCAGATCAGTAGTTTTGGAGCTAATCAGTATATAGAAATATCTATATATTCCAGCAATTCAACAATAATCAGAATTTCCCTGGCTGAATTGCTTATAGGAAACATTTCTGGATCGAGAAACTGAAACAATTTCCAGAAATCCTTGGATACTACCTGGTTATTTATATATATTCAGTGCTTAGACTGGTATGACCTAGTAGTTGGAACATGCAACTGAGGAAGCATTCTTCTACTTTCCTTAATTCTGTATTTACACATTCATTCTAGAATTAAAAATGAAAAAGCAAGATTGATATGGGACTCAACCCATCTCTTTTTATCAGATTTGCAAAGTTATAAAAATGATTACTCTGAAGAACTGCAGTGCAGCTTCATGTGTGCAGGTGGAAACTGCTCTTCTGAGCCAATCTCCATTGCCATTCAAATGAACAACCATTCGAAAACAAGTAATCAAAAACCAATGTTCAAGAGTCAAATTCTGCACTCAGATACCTCAACAGCTTTGAGGCATATAGTCCGGATTAAACCTTGTGCATGCAAAAAAGAAACTAGCCTGTAGACATTTTGATTACAGTAGCTTTCATCAGAAGCACAGAATTGCTATTTGGTTATTGATTATTGGATACTTTTCACATTGATTACAGCTAGATTCAAAATAGTAGGCATGTAAAAAAAAATGGAGCCAGACTAGTGAGTGATTGTCACAAACAGCAACACAAAAGCACTGAATAAAACAAAGTTGTGCTGAGGAGTTCTTGACATAGCTTTCCTGATGCTGAGGATCACAATCATATTCTCCATTATAAATGTAAATACATTTATTTTGCCAATAGTGGCAACAGCACCACACACAATTGGTTTTGACACCAACAGTAGGTTTCTTGGCTTTCTCCCATGATTTACAACATGGAGTAACAGTCTCCCTCACTTTCAGACATGAAAAAGGTCAATTTTCTCAAGCTTATTTGAACTGTGCTTAGCCACAAGCTATCCTTTCTCACATTACCTCATTCCAGCTACTAGCAGGCAGAACTTGAGATGCTTTCACTCAGCAATTATCTTTCTTTTTTTGTATTATCATTTAAAATACTAGCCATAATTTCCCTCCTAAACAGGAAAGTGAAAAGACTCTGGCCACCATCTATCAAGAGACTAAATAATGCCTAGGCAAATTAAGTTGCATTTGTGTTCCAATTTCATTGCTTTCCAGTACTGCCATTTGCCAATAGGACATACTTGAACGAGAAGATAAAACCCAGCACACATTTCTGAATGTGTAGAATGCATTTGAACATAATTAATTGATGAGAACTATAATTAATATGCAAATAAATCATAGGTGATCATCCCAAAAATGTATGAAGTAATATTAGGCATGGATTGACTTCATACCCAGAGACATTTTTTCCATTTAAAGAAATGATAGTCATGTGTTAGACTCGTGAGGGCCCAAAATGTCCCTGACAGTCCAGAGTGTGAACGGCTTCCATGAGTACCACGCATAGGTGGGACCTATTTTCCCACAGTAGCTTTATTATAAGTTGCTGAGTGTTCTGCTTGAATGAAGTCTCTTGAAGAAGAGACTTCTGAATGAAGTCTCTTGCCAATGACAAAGTCAAAAAAAAAAGCTAGTCCCTATTCAGTTTCCACTCAGTACTGTGACTAGGATACACTTAGAGTATGTCTACACTGTGGACTGCAGGCTGGCATGGGGATGCCAGAATTAGTGGTAAATAAAGCAGCAGAGTACCAGAAAGTCTCTAGCTGAAGCAGCTCTGCAATCAGCATTCATGGCTACAATGCCAGAGTGGCCTGACCGCTCCAAGTACTTCAGCAAATTTGCATGAACCAAGGATAGTATTCTTCCCCAAATGCCAGTCTGCAATGGAAGAGTCCTCACTGCATCCTTTGGTTTCCTTACCCAGTATATTCCAACAAACTGAGTGTTAGGTGTTAGTAGGCAGGAACAGAGTACAGGAAAAAATGCCAATGTGCTACAGTGCAACCTGATGCAATCACATCTTACATATCAGTGTGACATTTTACACACGCGTGCACACATGCACTTAAAAAGCATACAATAGCAGTGGAAAAGGCTCACATGGTACAAGAATTAAGGGCGGGTAAATGAAGCTAAGCAGCAGTAGGATCTAAACAAAGACAAAGAAGTTACAGATATATCATACAATTTCTAGTTAAACTATAGTATAGGTAAATTTCTGACCAAGAATGCTGCAAACACCAAAGTTTATGTAAATTTAAAGGGAGACTGCCCAAGTTAATGAAAGAGAATTCCCAAAACGTTACTAAATAATAGAAGCCATCTCTGCTTTGAAAGTCTGAGCTGCAAACTATCGAAAAGCTATCAAGAGCATTTGGACAGAGTATTCCTACATACTTGCTCTATTTGTAAATTCTTTAGACATCCACTTCTAGTCATTGCTGCAGACAATAACTAGGCAAGGCGAACCTTTAGCCTGAAACTGTACAGCTACTCTTACACTTATATCCTTACAATAGTATCATTGTAGGGTAGGCTATCATAGCACTAGTTTAATCCAGCATGATCAAGCAGAGCTGCAGAAATATGTCAGTATGGGCTTTAGCACAGAGTTCATACCCAGAGTAAATTAGTGAGTGGCCAGGAAGCCAGGAAAATTAGCCAGTGCTAAATTCAGTCCTGCTGTGACTGGACAGTTTCTGGCACCTCAGCAAAAAAAAGGAGTGGCTTGCAGCCATAAATATGCTGAGTTTATGAAACACCGAGCAGTAGGAAGCATTTTAGGTGTCCAGCTTTGACACAATGGAAGCACAGCCCTAACCTAATATTCTTCATGAAGCATATGTGAGAAACTGTAAAAAGCACAGAGAAAACAAAAGTAAAAGTTAAGACATGAGAGGTAGGGCTTTTTTGTTTGTGCTTGTTTTGTAAAATCAGATCCTATATTCAAAGTAAGGATAAGACACTTCCCATGCATAATCTCTGGCAAGTGTGCTTGTAACATCTTGTTGACATTTCACAGCTATACCTCAGCAAATACTTCAGGCAGCTGGTGATTATTTATTGTTAGACACACATCAACTACAGAATATTTAATTTCAGTAAAATATTACTCTGGGTAAGGAGACCTGAACAGGGCCTACACTACAAAGCACTACAAGTAATTCAATACAGCAAGCAGAAAAGACTCCACCATTTCCCTCTAACTGGTTACTGCAAACTGTTCTATTCTGATCTTTTAAATCACAATGGCCATGGCCATATACAAAACTGTATATTCCTCCACATCAATTCCTACCTGTGAAGATATTTATTAGTACTCAAATGAGTCAAAAGTTTAATGTCCTGCATCATTATATGGAGCTTAATCCTGCACTCCAAGATAAAAGTTTCTGTAAAAGAACATAGGAGATCTATGCCAGCTATCAACATTGCCAACCACAACTATAAAAAAAAGTCACACACCCTGGCACCACTCCCTTCAAAATCATAAGCTTGACTTGACTTTTCAACCACACTGCTGCTCGACTTCCTCTGTAATCAAGGCTTCAGGCTGCTTTCTCTGAAAACATAATTTCTATGTATATCTGATTCTCAAGCTGTTTCTTATGTTATTTATTTTCAAAGCAGAAGTGAACAAGGCAGCAACAATAACTGGTATTGTCTGAAGAGGAAGTTGTACTCTCACATAGCCAAAAAAAGGTGACTGTAAATTAATGTCTATTGCTTATGTGTTATTCCTG
>NW_009618003.1:23299-44567 GCF_000690535.1 Cariama cristata
AGTGGAAGTAGACATGGATCTCGTCAGCAGGATCCACCAATCACTGGAGTCATCAGATATCTTTCAGTTGGCTTGGGCTTTGTGTTACATTTCAGTGTGAACTTGACAACCTGTTCTAGGTCAAAGTTAAAATAATTTTGCCTGAACAAGGCCAACATACTCCATTTTTATAACCTACAACAGAATTAACCCACTCCAGTTAGGACCATTAATTACTACAAAAACTGATGCTAGAATAATGTAGTAGTTTAATTTATTGTAAGATAATTATTATTGTAAAGCTAGCAGAACCACAATTCTAGCTCTATAAAAACTGTGCAAATCCCAGACAGACAGCAGCATCTCCTAACACCAGCTATGGCCAGCTCTAGCCGCAAAGTAGACAGGGGCTTCCTGGGGGTGGCAAAGTCACAACAACAGAAAACATCCTCCTGGCACCATCTTTCCTGGTTGCTCTGGGGTGTTGAGATTGAGCAAGTTCCCCAGCTGAGTGATAAGCAGCAAAGATGCCACTGATGGTATTTGCCCTGTGCCTGCTTCCAACTTCACCTTCCTGCTGCTGCCCTGGGAGAGTTCGCAGCAGTGAGCTGCGCTGAGGGATGCCAAGGGCACCCATCCCTACATTCCCATTGCTTCACCTTCCCCCCGAGCCAGCAGCTCTTCCCTAGTTTCACAGGCCCAGGCAAAACTGACAGATTTTGACCCTCAGGCAAAATTCTGTTCTCAGGGCAATACACTCTAAGCAACCTTGAGCAGCCTGGAGCCAGCCCTTATTTAGATACATGTTAACTTTTGGGTGCAAAAGATTAAAACGTGCACGTACATTAGCCAAAAGTTATTCATTCAGAGCTAAAATTACAACATTTTGATCTTGGTGACAGGTCGTTTGTGGGACACAGAACACTGCAAACCATGTCCCCGATTAGCAGTCCACGTAAACAAAACCTAGACCAAAAATTGGGGGCCTGGTAAACTCTTTCACAAACATAACCTTAAGATTAGGAATACATTTGCAATCCTTGGCTGTCATTGTTGCACTTGTTTCTAGCACGACTTCTCATAAAGAGGTTTCTGGAGATGTAGATTTCAGAATCATGTCCTGAACTCTAAGGAAAAAAAAAGCTTTATTATCTGTTCTTCCAAAGGCAACCAACAAAAGCACTGCACATTAAGTGCTTTACTACCTCATGGCTAAAACTCTTCCTCCTGGCCTTCTCAAGCTCTCCAAAGCAAATCAGGACTATCAGGCAGTCTTAGAAGACAAAAGTAGCTTTAGTAGCCAAAGCATTACCATTTCCTTTAGCCTTTACTGTTATTTCAGTATCTTTAATCAATTAACAAATTATGTTTAAGAGACCCATAGGCCACTACAGAAAACTGCACTCAACTGCTTGGACTTGGTTCTTTGCCATTTCTTACCAAGAGAAAAAGAGAACTACGATTAGGTAGCAGGGAGTTCTCTTAAAGGAGAGGAGAATTTCTCTATGTATGAAATTACTAGTGTTTATGCCATGGATCCTACTCTTTGTTTTCTTACAAAAAGAAATATTTTCTTTTTCTTGCACTAAATCATGCACACACTATGCAACGTAGCCTTCTTTTCAGGGAGCTGACTGCATTTGCATAAACAATAACAGTCTAATGTTTATCAAGTCATTAATTCTTCATGAAAGCATACAGCTGTATAAAAAGGCTTTTTTATCCTTAGAAAAATTCAAGTGTAAGTGTTATTAAAAAAGGAAGCAGTTGCATGACTAGATCTTGGAGATTAAAGATCATCAGGGCTAGCAAATAAAGCAATCAAAATATAGAAAATCTATGGAAAGAGATAGGTTTTTCCCCTATTTGTTACTTGTTCCTTACTGCACAAAAGTTGTATTGGCATACAGATATAATTCCAGATCAGAAATAAAACCTTATCTGTTGTATTTTAAAATAAGCCAAATACAAAAATGTTTTATTTAAATAAAAGACTTGCAGTGGCATTATAAAATAGTAAACCAGTAGGAAATTCTCAAACATATGTTTGCCCACAGCTTTTGTAACTGAGTCAGTCTGGGCAGAAAAGCTACCTCTACATTTTTTCCTCTACGTCCTGTCAGTCTCTTTCCTTCATTATTATATCTTTTGTATTCCAAAAAGGATACCATGCTAAAAGTATACAGAAGACCCTTTAAATATAATTAATACAAAGCCTTATAACTGTATACCGATGAAAGTGACAGAACTTTTCCACAAACTTCACTCCACAAAAATCTCCAGATTTCTCATTTAGCACTTTCACACTCTGAAATTTTACTTTTCTCTGAAGTTTTGTGAGGGAAGTTGTTAACAAGGGTTGAAAAAGGACTGAAAGCATATTATGGTTCTGCTATCAATTCCCACTTTACTGGTGAAGTTTCCTTCTTCCTTGAATGCCTGGGAGGCACTCACATATACGTTTCAAACACTAGCCTAGATGATATACGTTCTAGTGAGACAGTCGTAGTATCCATAACGCCTCCTGCCAACAATCAAGAAAGTCAACATACTGGCCTGGCATTTCCAAGGGAAATTAAGACAGTTTAGGATAGAATTTGGATTCTGCCAGGAGGAGACTGAGGTTATCACTAAACAATCAATGCATGCCTCCAACATAGAGAGGCAAGTGGAGTTAAAGAAACACAGAGAAAAGACAGAGACAGCAAATCCTATCCCACCAGCACCCCAGAAGGATTCAATGAAATGTACACAGAAATGTGAGAGAGGGGACCACTTTATAATTAAATAGAAAGGCTTCAGGCATGTGCTAGAGGCTTGTATCAACTCCCCGCACTGGTTGCGCTTTTCCCTGTTCATCATCATGTAATATACGTAGTTCAGATTCTGATCCCCTTGCTGATACTGAATAGCATCCCTGGGTATGTCAACAAAAACAGTTCACAATGGAATGGATCTGGAAGTTAATATACAACCCCACTGGTTACTACATTGCACTCCAAGCATTTAACTGACTACATAAACACTCTATTCTGGGATAAGTGCTGCAAACTCCTACTCTGCTTTAGCCAGCTTACTCTACAAAAGCTTCTTCTGAGTTCAGTAGGGCTGTGCATGGAGTGACACTTCAAAGTCAGGACAGTAGCACCCAATTATCACCTTGCCATCAAAGAAAGCTGTATCTCAAAAAATTCCTTAGTCTCCAGACAGTATGGAAAGTTCTAAGATAAGTGGAAAACATGGCCTTTCTTCCCTTATTTTATAAAATAAAAAAAGCCTCCTCTACCAGCAACAAGCCATTGCCATAAATCTAAATGAAGAAAGCCTGTTCACTGAGCAAAGACAAAACAAGTTACTGCATATCACAGCAGAGAAAGGATCTAAAGATCAAAGGGTAAATACCATTTCCTGCAATGTGTTTTTCCAAGATATAGCTTACTCAGCTTCTGAGTTGCTCCAGAATAGAGAAGAAAACCTATGAAAGAGTAGGAGCTGTGCACGTTCAGGCTCTGGTAGATAAACACCCAGATGCCAAAAAAAAAAGCCATGCTTGTGTAGTGGAATCAATGTCTGTAGCCATATGAAACAGCCCCTTTTTTCTGTTGTGTCTTTTTTCCTAGTATTTCATTTGATATGTTCTTCTCCCATATTAGCTCTTTTAGGTTCACTCAAAGTCAAACAAATGAGAAGTGTGGCTATGGATTCAAACTCCTAACTGCAAGTCTTGTTTTGCCACAAAGAGCAATGCTTTCCTGATGGCCTGTGGATAAAGGCCACTTCACTATTCATAGCACAGCATGTAGCTCTCTCCTTAAATCTAAGAAATGTTGTACTACATTATATGATGATGATGTACAGAGAGGAAAAACACATCACAGAACCAGCTACAAACACAAAAGTAATAGCAATTGTGTAAGAGCTTTTTGAAAGGCTTCAAACTCCAGTTCTCAGAGTTATCAAAGTGAAGCCTTTCTCCTCACTGCATTATATCCTTTACCTGTATTGATTATTCCTTTGTATTGCAATGCCCCTAGGCTTCCCTAAGAGGTTCTTACGGAGCGTTAGGGACTGCAAGCACTATGGATTCTAGCAAAAATGCTGTGAAAGGGAGACCAACAGAAGTGATCTGGAGTCCCTCTTGCACACACCGAACCTCTCAACAACGCCTCCCACACAGTTGCTCTCAGGGACAAAGATGCTTCTCTGTTGCAAAGAGGAAAGATGGGGTAGGAGTAGACGTGGTGACACTGTGGGAGGGTTAAATACCATGCTTAAGAGTGCTGGCTTTCAGAACACACAGCCAGGTGCTACAACAGTTTGAGACTAGGCAGCAAGACCCTCCATACACACTGCCCTCATCACCAGTCTGATGGGAGAGCCCCTGAGCAAGCACTCACAGTCAGGATGGTATAGGGAGTGCTGATGGGCCAGGAACTAGGAGGCAAAATTCATTTCTGAAGCTGTTCACTCTGTTCAGACAACACAAGCTGCTCTGTTTGCCAGATGAGCCCAGTTCTGCAGTCAGAAAGAGAACATCTCCGCTCAGAGAAAGGAGATAGAACACATTAATCATGGAAACACTAGTGTTACTAGCCCACTTGGGTAGTGAGGTCTAGGAAAAAAAAATACAGAGCACCATGCAAAAGCCAGACATAGTCTCTCTCAGAAGAAAGAAATGTGATTAAGACGGTCTTTCATTCTCCTTTTTTTTTCCTCCTAGAAGGAAGGAGCCAAATGCACATCTGCCCTGGCTTCCTAATACCAGTCAGCATGGGCCACAGCTACTGCTGGGCCAAGGCACACACACCAGTGCTGGTCACAATTCAGAAGTTATCACATAGCCACAGTTCCCACCTGGCAGACTGAGACATTCCTGTAAGCATAGGGAAAATAGCTATTGCCATGTGGTAACTGTGGGTGAAGTTCAACTTCTTCAAATGGTGACTACCACAGCCAGCCCAGAGCAAAGAGGGCTCCTTTGTTTGTTTTTACCCCAAAGCAAGGGCCTGAGGTTTTTCTTTATTTATTTGTGTTTCCCTGACAGCTAGGGACTGCACTCCTTTTGTTCTGGAAGCCAAGGGCTGGTTTGTTTTACATTCCCTTGACAATCAAGGCTCTATAGTGGGTTTTCCTGACTCAAGACAGATCAGTTATTTACTTCAGTGAAGAGAGACAGCTTCAGGTGTGCCTTAGAGCAAGATACCCTCTGGTTTAGGACAATATTTGAGGACAGCGTTTATCCTTGTTTGTCTTTGTCAGAGTAGCTAGCAGTGGTAGAGACCCCTTCTGGTCTGTTCACCTTATCAACTGTCCACTTTGGTGTGCGAGTAGCCTGCCTAGATGCTACCCAGAGTCTTTCCAGACAGCCACTGCAGCACCTCAGCTGTCCCTCTCCTGTGATCACAGTCAACATCCACAAAAAACAGGTAATTCTCTCCACCATTCCTACTTTTAGCAGTCCACAAGACGATGAGCCATTTCTTTCTGTCAACATAGCATACACCTTTGCCTGTAGAAGCACAAATGCACCCCTCTGATCGTATTGATAATGTCTATGGAGATGGACTGACTTCACAGTTATCAGCCTTCCTCTATATTCATGCCACCAACACCTTGTATCAGAACATGCTGCTGCTGCTGCCTCCTCCTCTCCCCCGTGCGATAAATATTAACAACCATTTTGCTGCTAATCCAGAGTCATTGCTTCATATTCCCAAAAGCTCCTTCAAAACAAGTTATACTTTATTCTCACTTTGGAGGAGCAGGATAGCTTCTACTAATATTGTTTGTTCTATTGCCAAAATGGAAACTGCTTTTTCCTCACATTAAAGTGTATCAGTATATTTAAATATGCTCTACCATGCAGAAATCTCTATTCTTTCTTAGCTTTATATAGCAGCTTTCAGTCCAGTGGTTTTCATGCAAAGTTTTTATTTTAAAGGAAAAAAATCATCACAAAAGCTGAGGAAAAAAGACAGTGAGATTGCAGCTATATTGAAATAACATCAAGTGAATGCAAATTAGTAAAAGGCAATGACATTGTACATTGATATTAAGGTGTCTTTTAAAAATATCACAAGTACAATCAGTTTTGGCACTGTTTTCCTGTCTGAATCCAAGGTTTCTCCCTGGTTTTATTTTTAGTATCTTTTCTGAGCATTAAACAATTCAGCCAACCACTTGACTCTAAGCATGTGAGTAGTCCCAACAAAATGAAAGTTAAGTGCTTTCTGAATGTGAATTATCCTCAGTCCTCAAAAAGCTATTCAAATTGTATTTAAATGTAAAAAATTTTTATACCTGCAAACAATTTACTATTGAAGTTTATAGCAAGCACTTCAACTAGGCAACAATGTTGATGCTCATTGGCTTAGTTCTTTATTTTATGGGGAAAATGCACAGAAAAACCTCACTCCATTTATCAATCCTTTGGGAGATTTTCATTACTGGCCTTATATAACAGCAATTGAAGATAGAAACAAAATATTATTTAACAAGGTTTTATATGACAACATAAAGAGTGACTGCTAGCTGAGTGTTGATTCAGACATATTTCTGCCAAGGTCACTTCCCTGCCAAAATATACTTCCAATAACCATACATAAATTTTATTTTTAATAAATAACCACTAAATGGTTGTATAAACAGAGTAAACTGTGGGTAACTGTAGTTTATAATGAATATCTGTTGTAGCAACATTAACAAATACCTCGCACAGACTGACTGTAAGTCAGTGCCACCATCACTAGCTTGTTGGTTGGTGGCAAACCAAATTATGTTGGAATACATCAGTGGTTTCCCTCAGTGAGAAATCTACATCCTTGCTACATCAGCTTTCATGCTCTTGAAGTATCCCTCATGTTTGTACTTCTCAGACATTTGGCTTTGGAAAGCTTACAACTTATAAAGGAACAGTCACTGACCCGGAAAGTCACTGTGGCAAGACTGTTCCCTATACCCTGCCCAAAACATAAACACGCTTATGTAGAGGCCATGTGGTCTGAAGTTTGAAATAGGACTCTGGGATTAAAAAAAAAAGTCAGCTACCAACTACTCTTGTGACCTTGGGCAAGTCTTTCAATACCCTTATCCTTCAGTTCCCTAACTGTGTAACTAAGAGAATGATGGAGAGGGCTTTGTGAAGGTTATTGATTGATCACTGTTTGCAAAGCCTGCTGAGATGCCACTGGGAAAAGCATTAAACTGTATGTATTTAAAGGATCGATATATATTATTACATTATTATTGAAATAATGGTAAATACATTGCACAAAAAATGTGATGAGAAAGGGAGAGAAAAATAGTTGTAGATCGACCTGCAAAAGAGGAGTTGTATTTGATACACTATGCCTGATCTTGTAGCAGCATTTAAAAAAAGCACAAGGGCCTGATGCCAAGGGCACTCAACACCACCCAGAATTAGGCACTCTCACTCTTCTCAAGCACTTATTTAGGAGCCACCCATTTTAAGTCTTCACAGTGGTGAATTGCATTCATGCAATTTCCTTCAGGTAAGTCATCGAATTCCTTTAAAAAGCTGCCTTGTAATTCACTTGTTACAAAATCAGTTTTATTTTTATGCTTTCCTCAACCACATGTATGTTTAGGTAAATTCTGATTTCTCACTTGTGCAAATTCAAGGGGCATTTTAGACTTGTCTTAAGTACTGACACATTTATGACTACAATTTGTCTAAAGTGTCATTCAGCCAAGACTGATTATTTGCTGCATAGTGAGCAGAGGAGAAGAAAGGAGCTGTCAAGCAGTCTTGCTTTTCTCTTCAGGAAGGAGGAAAAAATAGGCTTAGCTTTGGAAAGACAGACCCTTTTATTAAAGGATGAAATGAGCACTGAACAAATAGTATGTGGAATTCCAGATATGCTGATACTAACAGAAGAAATAGTTAAGATGGCAGAAAAAAAATTGTGTTTTCCAAAACTTCAAATGCATTTGTACTAGGTGGGCACTTTACTAGTGAGACTCTCTTAATTTCCTGGGACTTGCAGATGCATGTGGTCCATTGCCCCTCCACCTCCCAAATTCTCAGGTCATGCTTTTCTTAATTTATTCTATTTCTCAGGCTTCCTCTTACATCTTAAAAGAGTACTGTCAATTCCTACCTCCCCATGGCCAGTGAACTTCTCCACTGCAAATTATCAGTATATTCTACCAGCATTTTGTTATTAGTGTACTCTGGAATTATTATATCATCAAGATTTGCAACAAGCTACATATAATACAAAGGTACCTTTTCTCAAATATTTCTCTCAAAAACAAATAACAAAGAAAGCCACCTTGATTCCCTGTGACCTGAAAATTTCGGTAACTGCTTTGCTAAAATAACTAGATTCCTTCCATTTTTACTGTTTTAATCCTTGTGAAATAATGGCCAAGAACCAGGCTCTGGTACCTTTATGACAGAAAATAGCACTGAAATATGAGAATCTTCCAACTGACTTTGACAACTTGCAGAGGAGGCTATTAAATTAATCAAGTCACATCTGTGAATTCTAAACAAAGACCCCAACATATGGTTTGACACCTTTGCCACTGCTGTTAGGAAATGTATGTGTTTAGTTATTAAGCTTAAACATTTAAATAGAGTTATAGCCTATTCTAACAATAATAATGCAAAGTAGTGTCTCCAGTTAGTCAAAAAAACTATACAGCATATGTTTCCGTAGGCCCAGATATTAGCCAAGACATGGGCATTTGCAGCATAATTGTCTCACTAAACCTATAACATCACCTTTAAATAGAGCTGACAGTTCTTCCCATCTGTGGTAAGAACTCAGCCTGCTTAACAGTAAAAGCTGTGGTTAAAAAACTCACCCCCTCCACCTGTCTCATACAGAAACAGCCAAAATGTACTCCACTTACAGTTTTGTTAAATGAAGTAATGTCCATTGGGGACTGAACAGAAACTATTACACCTCTTTTGCACAGGACCGTACAGTTGATATGTGGCCTAACATGTTTTAAACTAGAGCTATATAAACAAAGCAGAGCAGCCAACTCCCAGTATTTGACCTTGATTTCATATAATGTAACCAAAGGTAGATTCACTGAAATTTTACAAGGACTTTGCATTTATTTTGCCTTTTTTCAGGGGTCACTGTGGCAGCACACTCAATGGCTATTATGCTTAGCTAAGTTTAGAATATTGTGCCTGCTTCTGAAGCACATTGACTCTTTCCAACTCTAAGTAAACCACTGAAAGGTTTCAGGAAGCTTTGCAGTATTAGAGCACACATAACTAACTTGCAACAACTGGGTTTTGCATTGTGGGCTTTGGGCAAGGCCAGGGAGTTGGAGTTTTCTGTTTGTTTGTTTTTAAATGTATGTATTATTTTTAAGATGTGGGACTCCTTTCTCACAGGCAGTATTTGAAAAGCTAACAATCACCAGAAAAATGGCAGGTAAGATGGAGGAAAAAAGCTGGAGACCGAACCACAGTACTGTGTGACAAATGCACTTTCACAGCAAGGCCTGTGCAATTGCTAGGAACGCGTGGCTGTCCAGGCAGCATCCCTCCTCCTTGAGTCTGAAGTCACATTGCACTTCCCGACTCTTGCCCACAGCTCAGTCTGTATTAACTCCAGGGGACACATTTAACTATATTTATAGCCTCTGAATCCTTCAAACTCATGCTTAGGGGTGAACTGGGATGTGCGTTCCCCTAGCCTCCTGCAAAGGAGGAAAGCCCAGCCCTCTCAGTACAATACTCTGATTTTATGTTTAGTGCCATGACAGAGGAGATACTACTACCTTGTAAAGCAATTGAAAAGTTCCTGCATGGTTTTGAAGGCCTCTCTTTTCCACACCAGCTTCCACAGACATGCTCTTCCATCCCATCAGGTTGCAGCACACCTGCCAGTCACTCACAGCTGCTTTCAAACCCCTGAATTAGAACACAGGTGGAGCTCAAGGCACTATACCATGATTACTTCAAACATTGCAACCTGTGGGGATTTTAAACACTGCCACTGGTTCTACAGATGACCATTAAAACTACTAATGACTGGAACAAGGCTCTTCAAGAAATAAGGAAGCACATTCATGTCCTCTCTTTGGAGTGTTATTTCTCACTCTGCATATTGTTCAATTAAAACAACAGCTTCAAAGTCTCAATATGTAATAAACATCAGACAGAGGGAAAGAAGATACCAGAGCTTCCCTCCAAGCTGCTGCAAGTTGATTTCATACCAAACTAGATAAAACACAGCAAGTCTAAAGGCTTTTTGAAAGGACAGTGTTTATCGCAGGTTGCAATTTGACCCAGTTGGCTGACATTTTAACACTCCATCCAAGCCTGAAACTTGGCAGACAACACAAGTTCCTTTTTCTCCTCAGTGAGGTATCTGATTTTTCTTCCAGAGTATTCAAACAACTGGGCCTAAAGTTCACTTTTGCCATACAGACATGAATTGATTTGACAAGACAAATTACAAGAAAACAAATAAAATTATGTTCTAAATTTAAAATATTATATGAAGCTAGTGCTAAAGCTGAATCACCATTAATGTTCTCCTCAAGAAAGTTATTTACTGGAGGCAAGACCAGCAGCCTCAGACTCACCTGCGTGCAGACAGCAAGGGCCAGCAGCAGCCAGGGCTCCTCGGGGCCAGGCCAGGCCAGGGCAGCCCCAGCATCGGGCACCAGTGCGGGGACGGGCCAGGCAGGGCTGCAGCAGAGCTGTACACCAGTAGCTTTTCTCAGGAAGGGAATGGGAGCTCTGGGCTGGGCTTAAATAGGGCTCCGGGCCCCAGGGGCAGGTGTGGGGAAGCCCCAGGTGAGGCTGATCAGGGCAATTAAGGCCCTCAGGCCCTGCCAGTAGCAAGGGGTTATGGGGACTTCTAGAAAGCAGGTGTGAAATACTGGGCTGAATCTTACCTTCAACTTCCAAATCTGGCAACTATCCACTCAGAGTTTCCAATGACTCCCAGTTTTAAAACATTTTTCCTCTTTTCTCAAACAGCCTTGCAATTATGCCTGATTTTGTAGGTGCTCTTTAAGCCTGACAACTAACATGTGAATTTGACATTGAACACAGAACCAGTTAAAAGAAGTGGGGAGATGGAAAATAGCTCTTTGGTTATACAGTGCATCCCATGCCAACGGAGAGTTGTTCGCAAAACTTTTCTGCCCTTTGAAACCATTCAAGCCATGAGACTTCCACCAGCTCCCTCAGAAGTTAATTCTACACCATATGAAGTGATGTTTCCTGATAGTCAGCCTAAATTTTCTTTTGCTTAATTCCATGCCTTTATTGCTAATAATACACCCTTCAGCCGTCCTAAAAATCCTCTCCTTAATGTTTGGACTCTTGCAGCATGCTAGACAGTTCACGTATCCTCTTTAGTCATTGTTTCCTCATTCAGATGTTTCTTTTGGAAAATAAACTTGGCAGAGACCAGAAGACAGCTCTATTACCATCAAACCTCCTGTGAATGCAACTGGAAAAACAAAAGCTTCTCAGTTAAGTACTTCAATGTGCCAATAACACACTTTGGAGTTAACAGCAATCCCCAGAGTGATGATTCTCAGCCGCTCTGTACGTGGAAATCTCACTCTGAGACAGAGAAGGAGCTTGAACCGGCTTAGGAATTGAGAAGGAAGATAGTGTGTTCTCATCACTAAAGCACATGAGTTGGATTATCTGAAGCTACTCCTGGCTCTGCCATCAAACTACTGTGTGGTCTCCTGTGCCTTTGTTTCCCTATCTATCAAATGGTTTTATGGGAATTTGGCTCCTTTTTTTTCCTCTTAGTATTTCTTTTGAGTCCCAGATTTCAACCCTGGGGCAAGCAAACAATTGAGGGGAGAGGACTACTGCAGCACAAAGTTCCCTGCAAAATGCCTTGAGCCCTAAAAGCATCAGCTTATGTACCACATATACAGTTCAAATACTGAAGGAATTAAAAATATCCTCCTGCTCACTTGATAAGGAGGAAGGAAAACACTTCCCAAACTCAAGGAAGAATTTGTGACAAAGGTCTGTCAAAGGTCTGTAGGGTGCTGCTGACATTCCAGGTTTGACTGAGAAGTTAACAGGAGAATGGAAATGCGTGAAACGTTATGATGGACTGTTTCCTTGCTCTCCATCCAGCCCATGATCACGGATGTAAGAGGTAGCTGGAACGTGACGAGAGTACCTTGTCTGGAAGCATTCTTGGTGCAAATCTCAGCAGCACTATGCTGTGTTGGTATGATACTGACAGACTAGTGTAGAGGACATGAGAAGCACCATTGAGTTTCCCTAGTCACTGAACAGCTCCAGCAACCACAACACTCACTACAACCTAAACCCCAAGCTAAATTTTGTACTGAGTTTGCAGCACCCACCCCTGCTCATTCATCACTTCCTACAGATAGTATGTCTACTAACCACCTCGGCATTAGCACCCATCGGTGTCAGCTGCAGTGTTTTTGTCATAACCCAAATTACACAGTGGGATTTGGATGAATTGCAAGAAATTGCAGCTGGATTTTCAAACCTGCATGGGAAGAAAACCAGAATAACTTTCTTCAAGCCAAAGGGAGATTTCTCCACTCTATTTTCCAGGGCTGAAAAGCTAGGATATAAACTAATTTTTACAGAGATTAACCTTATGAGGTAGAGGCACAGGGACACGCCATCCATTACCTCCAGTCTTTTTCTTGAGTTCCTGCTCCTGGCCATTCACAGCTGAACATAGGTACCAAAATGTTTTTCAGGAACCCAGTACTCTATGCCAGAACTGACTAATTGTGAATGGGCTTAGCACTCAACGAAGATGGCTAGCTCCGTGCCTCAGGAAGCATTTCAGAAAAGAGAATTCTTCCTCCTCTGCAACAACCTCCCAAATTGTTTTAGTTCAGCTTCAGCTGATCTTTTCTAAGCCTATGATTGTTTGATTAGAGTAGTATAAGGAAAACCTGGCAAAGCCATACCTCATCTCCTTACTGACAGCACTCATACCTCTTTTGGAGTTAAAACAGTACAGTACATGTACTCTTGAGTTCATCTACAGGTTATTTCCTATCATTACTGAAAGTGAATCATCTAATGCCATATGATGAGAGCTAAGTCAGGGCCAAGTCCTCAATACAGTCTCCTTAACCACACAACAATGACTCCTTTTCCTGCATTATTTTCCTATCTTTTTACCGCATCCTGTAAGACTAGGCTTAATTTTGCAGACATAGACATTTATAAGGATGAACTGGACAACATCTCTTGCTCTCATACTAGTCTTTCTCTGGTCATTTCATAAACCATCACGTGAAAACTTAGCAAAAATTGCTATCTCTACCAAAAGGAGTTTCAAGATTAATTCAACATTATTGTTGACTAGCCTGAAACTCAATAACAGTCCACTATGATGAACAATTGTAACAAGTCTGCCCACACTATGTCTATCAAAAATATTATTATCCCATGTTTATACACAATTATTTATACAAAGGGGAGGAAAACCATGAAGAATACCCCTCACCTTTTGGTAGCTTTTTAATGGGAGACAGAGTTCTTTCTCCAAAGTAATATGTAGGAAGAAACTCATTTGTCTCTGCTCTGAAATGAAAGCACACATGATTATCCCTCTAGTCAATCATGTCCTTTGTATTTATTTAGTTTGTGTTTTCATGAATCATTTTATTGTAAAGAATCCAGTCTCCCATATGTAGTCAAAATGAGTTTATCAGTGCACAAAAAAAATACTGGTATCAATCAATAGCTTGTCTAAAGAGGCAGCAATGTTATTACTGTTCAGTGACCAGCAACATTAAGTGAATGAGGTACATATTTCTCCAAATTCTTCTATGAAACCACTTAGATTTACAAATATGGAAGTACAGTGGCAAGACCTTTTGAATTGGTAAATCAGAGTAACTTTGGACCTATACCAGTTTGTATCATGGGGAGCCTTGGCCCACAGAACACACCATTCGTGTTCCAAAAACACCTTCCTGTCCTACCGTATGTATAAAAGATGCTGGATTATGTGTGTGTCTTAATGTGTGTCATCAGTACTAAAGGGCTTTGTTATATAAATTTTATATAAACATACTTCTACTGCCATTAGTAGAACTACAACAGCAGAAAACAAGTATAACGAAGACAAATCAAGTCCCATATGGACACATAAAATTTCAATGAAAATTAGCCTCTCCACCTACGAAAGTTAACTGACTCATCTGCAAAAAACATTATGTACCATAAGTAATAATTGTAATGAAGAAGGGAAGAATAAACCTCTACATTAGAACTGAAAACAAACAGTAGTGAAAGCAGTAAATCAAGCTAATAAGGTCCAGCAAAAACATGAATCACCCAACCCAGCAGACAATATTTGAAAAATACTGAGTGGGAACATGCCACAGAGACAAGACAAGACAAAGTAAACATGTCATGTAGGACAGATGCTGCAAAACAAACACAATTGCAAAAATAATTGTATGTTAATCAAAGTCACAAGAAAAAAAAATCAATATATTGGCAAGTTTCAAAACAGCTGCATCTGGTTTTGGACAACAGAATTTACACTTGGAAAAATCCCACCTGCAGATCCAGCCACAGAGGAGATGCAGGTACAACCTATGCCAGTAATTCATATATGGATGTCTCTAGCTAGCTGGCTGATAGTGTTTAACACAGTTGAGTATCTGAATTCATGAATGAAAACATTCACCTATTCATAAATAATTGCCAGGTGCATCATTTGCTGCCACAGTCTGCTTATCAGAAAGGGACTGCTGAACTTCCTCTTACTACTCCATACTTTCAAATTCAGAAGACCAAAGATAGCTACCTAGCCCATGTTCAGTTTTCAGCCTTCATGTGTTAGAAGAGGTTACAGAAGCAATGGTAAACATGTACAACCAAGGAAATTTCTCATCCAGTAATAGATGAGACCTAATCCATAAGGCCTGAGCAGTACATATTTAAGTCAGGAATTAGCACTCAACATGAGTAATGCTTCCAAAAATGGAATCTCAGAAGAGAAAGACATTACAACAGTGCAAAACTGTTTCAGTTAAAGCTGTTAACAAGTATATAAGTAAACATGAAATTTCAGAGGCTCTGAAATTTAAAAACACCTTCAGATGGTTACAGTTATGTTTCTCTATGATTATGAAACATAGACAAAGTAAAATTGTGGTTCGGCAGGGCATAACGCAGTTTCCTCAGTTTCTGGAAGCAGAAGCTGGACTAGCCTTTAGCTTTGATGCAACATTAGAATTTTAACCTGAGGAAAATGAATTCTCCTTTTGATAATCCTGCTGTGATGATTATGTACACTAAACTATGAATAACAAAGACACAGACCCCATAACTGGAAATGTAGAAGACTGAGGTCTGACACCTCCTACCTGATAGCCTGAAAAAAATTTTCCCTCCTAAAACTGTTTTATTTTTACAAGAAACAATAATGAGAGAGTTGTGATCAAGCAGAAGCATTACAATACACACAGCAGACAATTCCCACCAGGGATTAATGTTCCTCAGAAGGTAGAAAGGATTTTTTTCCCCTCATTTTTTTTTGCTATTAGAATTCAGTCTCCCTCTCTTTTTTCAGAAACCATAGAAAAATGGCTTTTGCTCAGCTTCACACTCACGATGGCAGAGGTTCAGCCAATAAAGGCAGAGAGTAAGCACAGCAAAAGGCAACTGTGGATAGTTCAAAATAGGAGGGGAAAAAAGACTGGGCCAAACATAGCTAGTTTAAAGACAAACTCTGACCTCTAACCATCATGGATTTTGAATACTAATAAGAGTGAAGCTAAGCAATTCACACAGCTGGAGAAAAAAAGCATCATGTGAGCATGCTTATGCTCTCTCTACATACAAGTACTCATGCACACATATACAAACATACTTGGAGAAAGCACTAATGTGAATATGATTTCATTACTATTCCAAGCTGCCTTTAGCAAAACTTCCATAGCATTAAGGAAAAAAAAAAAAAAACAAACACAGCCACAAAACTGCAGGCCTGTCAGACAAACATGTATAAAAACCAGAATCAATCCAGTAAAACACTGAACTTTGATGTGTTTAAGTGTTTCACTGACTTAAGGTGAAAGAAAGCATTTAAGAAGCTTTGAGCCCTATCTGCTACTTTTAAATGTTGTACTTACAACTGACTGGCAACATTTGAAAAATCAGATCCCTGTTCACACTTATAATATTATAAGTGGCCTGGGAAAACACAAATAAAACTAATTAAATGCCATAGCTAATTTATTTAGTCACTTCTTGCAAGTGAAATGAAAGAACACGTCTAGTGCATGAACTTGTACATGAAAAGTCATCTCTCTGTAATAAAGCTTTTTTTTAACCTCCTGAGCTGGACCCAGCTGCTTTTCATACATCTATAACAAAATTTGTGCCAAATGAACTGCTTATATATTTTTCTAAACAAGCCTCACTTTATTTTTCCAATCAGTCCAGACAGATGGCAAGTAAAGAAAACACTTTAGTGTCAATCTGGTGGAGACCGTCACTGAAGTGCTTTTGCCAAGAAAAAACAGACTAAACATTAATGAGGCCAAATAGAGAAGCTTGTTTTACAGGCTGGAGGTACTAGATTTCTCTGGACTTACAGAAATTTAATAGTAGCTTTAAAGTGCTTGCAAAGAAATGCTTCGCCACTTTCCTGCAGCATGTAGCAACCATATTCTAATTGGGGTCTCAATGTTCCATCCACACCAGCAAGAATGGGTACTACATTCCTAAAAACATTGGCAAAGAAACGTTTTTTTCTTTTTTTTTCTCTTGATGTTCACAAAAGTTTCAGCACCCCTCGTAATGAGTGTATTTTCCATTAGAAAGAATGAACTTTAGGGAAATTGCCTACCATGTTACAAAATAAGTTGCTCCCACTGAAAGATCTTACTGTTCATTTTTTTAACATTATCTGAATTAAAACCACATTGGTACACATGTATCAACTCCAGCCTAATCTCTGTTGTACCTGCTTTTGTGAATGCAGATAATAATGTCAAGAAAAAGGAAAGGAGATTAGAGAAGATCCAAAATAAAAATTCTATTTGACAAAGTGCTAGATTTTGCCTACAAGACGTTATTCAAGTTTGCATTATCTAGTATGCTTTGCACTTGAGATGCAGTAGCCTCCAAGTACAGCAGTTTCATTGCTTATCACTTGCTGAGACCTGACCAGATACAGTAATCACTGAAGCAAAATCAGCCTAAGTGTAGCATATGAATCTGTTATTGCCTCAGGAGGTTTCAGACAGGTTGGTTAGATCCTTGGCACCCAGGCTTCATCAACTCTGAAAGGATCAGCTAAGCAAAAAGTACAGAGTGTACAATACAGTTTTTAAAACAGTGAGTCATATTCACTTTAAAACTTTATCACAGGAAAACTGTCATCAGTTATTTACATGCCTCAGACTTGGGGCTTTTTGGAAAAAACATAATTTCTTAAGACACTCAAACACTGTTTTTATTGGTAAGTCTGAGATTCTCTTTCCTATAAAGAGAAAGGCTGCTTGACACTTTGTAGTTCTGTTTTAAACACATCTAAACTGCCATGAGAAAAGAGGAAATACTAAGTGTGCATGTGCTATTCACATTAATGTTGCCTTCTTCAGTAACCGGTGGAGCTGCTATTGTGTCAGGATAGACATGTAGAGTATTTTGAACTATCAAGGCAGAATTGCATTGAGCAGTTTCCAATGGTCAGGAAGATCCAAAGACAAAGCAGGCTCACAGAATCATAGAATTGCAAAATGGTTTGGGTTGGAAAGGACCTTAAAGACCATCTAGTTCCCATCCCCCTGCCATGGGCAGGGACACCTTCCACCAGACCAGGTTGCTCAAAGCCCCAGCCAACCTGCCCTTGAACACTTCCAGGGATGGGGCAGCCACATCTTCTCTGGGCAACCTGTCCCACTGCCTCACCACCCTCACTGTGAAGAATTTCTTCCTAGTATCTCATCTAAATCTTCCCTCTTCCAGTTTAAAGCCATTGCCCCTTGTCCCATCACTTCAGGCCCTTGTAAAAAGTCCCTCCCCAGCTTTCTTGTAGGCCCCTTTAGGTACTGGAAGGCTGCTCTAAGGTCTCCCCGAAGCCTTCTCTTCTTCAAGCTGAACAACCCCAACTCTCTCAGTCTGTCTTCATAGGAGAGGTGCTCCAGCCCTCAGATCATCTTCGTGGCCTCCTCTGGACTCACTCCAACAGGTCCATGTCCTTCTTGTGCTGAGGATCCCAGAGCTGAAGGCAGTACTGCAGGGGGGGCAGAATCCCCTCCCATGACCTGCTGCTCATGCTGCTTTTGATACAGTCCAGGATATCGTTGGCTTTCTGGGCTGCAAGCGCACATTGCTAGGTCATGTTGAGCTTCTCATCACAACCAATACCCGCAAGTCCTTATATAGTCCACTATCGTCCTTATAGTCCTTATATAGTCCACTATAGTACATATCTCACAGCTTTCGTCTTTTCTTCTTCAGCTTTTCCTTTGTGATGCTCTTTCCTCATGTCCTCTTTTTTAATACAATGTCTTGTAAGTATTTTCCAACGATCCCTAGCCATTTGAGGATGAATTGCAAGGTTCCATTTCATCTTCTGTACATCTTAAGCAGTGGTCAAGATTTTCAAGGAGGCCAGCATGTTGGATGAGAAACATCTGAACATCCAAACTGCTGTGTGATGAGCCCTGCTGAGACTGTGGCAATGTTTGGTGGAAGAGTAGCTCTTTAGAAAAGTCTTACCCTAGTAATAGTGAAAATAATTTTTAAGTCTAAACAACTACAAACAGACTGAATTATTTGCCCTGACTAGCTCTTTACAAACTGGTGTTGGTTTGCCTTATTTCCCCACAAGAGTATTTAATTTATCAGTGTATTCATCAGACGCTGTAATTTTATGCCAAAGCAGACACAAGTCTAAAGAAAAGGATCTAAAGATATAGACCTAGATAAATAATGAGGGATCAGTTTAAAAGATATATCCAAAAGACAAAGCTTCAAAAGATGCTGTTAACTAGATTGCTCTGTGGTAAGGACATTCAGTAAACAGATTATCTCTAATAAGCTTATCCTGTATTAAACCACTAATGAGTCGATGCTGCGATAAGACAGTTCTCAAAGGCAATGAATTATAGACATATAATTATAGGAAGGGAGTAGAGCAAGCTTTCCCTTCTCCCACAGTGCTACTCAGTGGCTCCCTGCACATGCTCTAACTGCCGATGAACAAAGGCATGTAGGTTGGCACACCAGGTAAGTCATGCTGGTAAAAGTTGATCAAATTAAGCCTTAGAAAATTGTTAGGACAAGACAAAAAACTCACTGCTCTCAAAGCCACCTGTAGAGTTTTCAGCACTTTCAGAGAAGCATGGGAAGAGCAAACCCAGTGAAGGCTTTGCCTGAGAGCAGAAGTGTTTTCCTGCAGGTATTTCATTGTGGAACAGTGGCATAACAGTTTCACCAAGAAAGTCTCAGATGTCAATAATTCTGTAATGATAATTGCAATAACTGCAAAACTCATCGAAGAATTGCACTATGATTTTCCTTTCACTAAAATCTTAAAACCAAAAGAACCAAATTATCAGGAGTGAGGGGGCAAAAAGACCAATTGCCTCAAGTCTATGGTATCTACAGCCATTTCTTTGAACCAAGAAATGCATTAAGGCTTGTGTAAGTCATAAGCCAGCTTCTAATATTCATAATGGAAGAGGTCAAACTATTTCTGGGGCTACCAAGTGTTCAGTTCATAGAGAAGTCCCTAGACATACTGCATTTGCATTCTGAATACAGAAAGCATCATCCAATTTGTTAAAAATGTTTCTATGACTGCAGTAACGAAGTCAGCATTGATACAACATCATTTGCTGCAAGCTATAAGGAAATCATTCCATCATTTCCAGCACATGCCAACGCATACGTGATTTATGAAAAGGTCATGGAGCTAAGAAATTCTCAAACCAGTGAAAGACATGTGAAATAATCAGAAGGATGTCTAGCTAATAAAATAAAAAAAAAATAAATTACAAATGCTGAAAGAGCAGCACACAGGCACAATAAAGAAAGGAGGCTGCTGAACAGAAAGATTTGGGAAAGTTAAGGCAATTACCCATTAAGAAGTAAATTCTTGAGTCATGTTACAAATCAGCATGTCCTACCAAATCTAAGTAGGAATGTGCCAATTAGCAGAGCAAACATTCCAGTTCTGAGAATATCTGGCTGTAATGGCATATCTTGGAAGGCTAAACCACAAGGTTCAGGCTGTGGACTCAGACGATGATACCAGGGCTCCAGCCAATTTTCAGGGTACCTTTTCAGAGTCTGATTAGGCACACAGCTCTAATGATGGTTGAGACTGGCTGTCATGGAGAGTGGTGAAAAACAGCTTAGTGTTTCCATAAGTTTTCACTATGTATTTTTTCCACCCTCCAGAAAAAGCATGTTTGCTAAACACAAATCATGTAACCTTGTTGTCGTGGATAATGCATTAATTATACAGTTCTACAATTAGCAGCTTCAAGTTAAAAATACATTAAAATGTTCACAGGTTTGCAGGCTGTCACAAGAAAAATCCACAAAGTGTTTCTTTCTGTTTATTTAATCTGCTTGTGAAGTTGCTGTGGAAAGAGAAAATAATGATGCACAGAAAAAAAATCCTCCTGAGAATCCAGTCATTGATTAAAAAAATGTTAATTAAGAATGCATGCCTTCAGAATGATATCTAATTTGGCATACAGGGAAAAAAGCATCTAAGAGAGAATTAAAGGCAAGTCCCATGATAAAGATGCTTTGGTTTGGATTAAACTGCTAAAAGCCTCAGACTTTAAACACTGTAGAGAAAAACCCATACCCTACATATACCAGAGGGAGTATTAGCATTGTAGGGAAAGGAAAAAACTCTATACAATGTGATAGCTTATAATTGTAAAGATGGTGGAAATAAAAAGTTCAATAAATCACCTTTCCTCCAATGTTTTTGCCTTTCAGAGTTCTCTCCTTTTTGGCTAAGTGCTTACTTAAACTTGAATTGCAGTATAACAAATCTTTATTCTGCAAGCTTCACTGTCTGGCAAGTTGTTGGACAATGAAATCTTGATCTATAAATTAGCAAACTCAAAACCTACATATCTAAAAGTACAACACATACACTCAGGCATTTAAAACCCATAGCTGGTAGGTCAGACCTCATTGTTTCCATCATACTCTTTACCTTGAGCACACACAGGACAATATGAACACCCTGCTCCATAATGGGAATATATCAATAAAGACAGTCAAGATCCACGAGCTGACTGTTTACCCAAGGAGTGTAGG
>NW_009618004.1:0-10182 GCF_000690535.1 Cariama cristata
ATATTTTTATTACATACTTTATATTGTATTTCATTGTACTGTATTCTGCATTGTATTACTTTATACATATTTATAAAAAGTAAGATAAAACGTCACTCTTTACATTGTATTGAATAATCTATGATTACACATCTCAGACTGAATTATTTTCTCATTAACATCCTTAGTTTCTAAGTTAAAGGAATTCCCCCCTCCTTTTCTTTCTTTTTCTTTACTTTGTCTGTAATTTTTGAAAGCCAATTTGATACTTACTCAAGCGAAAATGTGTAACAGTTTTGGCAGCCCTCTTTTACTCCATTTCTTCCTTCAGCTATTTCCTTATTTCCATATACTTACACTAATTAGCAGAACTATCCATAGGATAGGTTTTTCTAATGGAACAACCTGCATGTATGCACGCATGTGTGTTCACATGTCAAGGTGGAAAATACCAGCCCATTTCATAGTAGAATTAGAATTACTGTTCTGTCTGTCATTTGGGCTTTTCCTCCTATTATTTGTGGAATGAGTATATGCACTTAAATGTGGCAGTGGCTGACTTTTTTTTTTTTTTTGGTTGGCACTGAACAACTTCTCTGTTACTGATATTCCTAAGACATAAAGACAATCTAATACTATTTTATTAGAAGATTTTTAAAAAATTATATATAAAAAGTATTATAAACTTTCTACCCAAAGAACTATTTCTGTTCATATTGTGCACGTCAAAGGAATCCCACTGTGGAATCAGTCCTACTGAAATGAGTTTAAATATCTCCATAATAAAGGTTATATTGCGATTTTACAGCAGCTCCCAAGGAAGACTAGGCTTAACTACATAGGATTTGAAAGCAGACCAAGGATTATATTTTGACTCAGCTGTTCTGAATGGTTTACTGTGTGATAGAGAGGCTAAAAGCTATGCTCATTCTCTAAGGCTTTTCCCCTTACATTTCCTACCTACTTGAAAACAACAGAAAGAAATAGTTTCATGTATTTCTACAATGTGGTCCGCTACAGATCATGGTGTTACTCAGTAATGAAAACCCTAGTATAAATTGAAGACTTAATGTTCCACAGTCCCGTGCAAGATGAAACTCAAAGGAACAATAAGAAAACTGGTGGGCTGAGGAATGATTTGTCTGCTTTTAGTTTACAGTAAATCCAATTTATGATAAGAATGAATAACTGAAGGTTTGCTGGTTATGATGTTCAAACAGCCTGGAATGTACCAACAGAAAAATAAATGAATGTATTAGTTACGTTGTTCAGCTTGATGGCTTTATAGTTACGTAATTCTATGGCTATGTACTTACATAATTATTTTGTCACCTAAATTTTCTCAGAATTACACAGAATTTCAATCAATTTTCCAAAGGTGGGCATCGTTCTAATATAAAAGTTCACGAGAATTCTGTGTAGCTTTCAATCCATAGATACCTACATTTTTGTGAAGGAGACTTAAGTAACAACCAGAAAATTCAGAGATGTCACCACCATGATAACACTTGTCAAGCTTTGTTTCCTTTAATCCTTGTGGCATTGACAAGCTGTACGTTTCTGCATCTGAATCTTTTGAGAAGTCTCAGATGAAAGGCATTCTATAAGCATTCTTAACATATGTAGTAATAATTGAACTCACTATAAAGCAGAATAGCCATGATTAAATCTATTAAATTATACAGGCAAAACAAAACTGTACTATCTTGAATCTTTTATGTAATAGTATAGTAGTTAAAGCAACCAACCAGAAAATGAACTATTTTTAGCTATTCTTCATTACTCCTTCTGAATTGTTTTATGCTTGCTTTTGGTATTGTTCATATGTTTTATTTGATGACTTTTTAATTAAAAATGTGGAAGCAGTACTGCAGAAAAAAGCTGTATTCTAGGATTCTTTTCCCTTTCCCTGCATGCAGGGGTTACTTAGGTCTGAGTTTCAGGGTCAGTGCTTTTCTTGATTGATTTCTCTCTTGTTGGCCACATGAATAATTCTTTTTTTTTTGGCACAATGATCGAGGTGCCTAAGGAAGGATAGGAAATTACTCATTTCTGTAATTTTTTGTTAGGGCACTCTGCTTGGAAAGTCTTTTGATGTTAAGAAAAGCCAATGTCTCCTTCAATCCTTATTAAATTTTCAAAATACAAAGTAAATCACAATCATACTTTAAGCCTATGTAGTATGTTCTCAGTAAACAGTGAACTGAAGAAACATGAGTATTCCAAGAAATGAAAAGTAAGGGATCTGTATCAAGCCTCTTGCTTTCAGTATGTAGTTCAGCTAATATTTACACTTCTTATCTTGAGGTTAGTGGTATCTGAAGTGTGATTTAAAGTGTTACAAAACCAGTATCTGTGTCCTGTGCCTAAATTAGAAATGAGTAAACAATTTCAGATGTCAAATCTCAAGCAGTATTCCCATTTCAATACTAACCTCAGTTCTGGATCATGCAACATTGTTACACAGTGACAGTGAATTCTTTAGGACTTAATAGAAGCTGTATGTCTCTTGTTTTGCACAATAAGCATACCTAGACAATACTCTGTATTACTCCTACAGCTGTACTTAATAAGACATTCATTCCTGATTTCAGTGTGTAAAGGACTAAGTATACTTCTTAGTATTTATTTGTAGTAGATTTTTAAAGCATTATCAGGACTGCTTAGGAGAGAGGTTGAGGAGGTTAAGGTGATGAGTAGGCACATGGCAACAAAAAAAGTCCTGTGACCATCAAGGAGTTCAGTGCAGATTTGTATTGAATGAAAAATACGCAAGTAATGAAGGGTAAGAATGCGATAGCAGTAAACATGTGGTTTTTGTTTTTTTTTTCAGCAATGCTCATCACATATTACTCACCAGTTAATCCAAGAGGGAAAATAAAAATTATATACTTGTCTTTTCACTAGTTATTTAACAGCTGAAGTTTGTTTAAATTAAATCCACTGCAATACAATGTACTTAGTTTTTTAAAAATCTGAAATGTCATTAGAACTGAAACAAATTGTCACAAAAAATTAAAATAATTTTCTAATTAAGTTTATGTTGAATATGCTAGGCCGCAATTTTATATCCACAATTTGCTCATCAATATGAGCTCTGTTTGTAGTACAAAATCACTAGAATTTTTTTCTGCCTCAATATTAGCAATTTGGGGAAGGGGATAATTTCTTGTAAATTAGCTTTAACATAGCTTTTTTGTGGTTTTTGGCAGGGTTGTTTGGTTGTTTGGTTGGATTTTTTTAAATTCATGGCGCTGGAAAAATGGTGGTGGTCATCACATCTAAATACAGGTTTACATTTACAGCTGAACTAACTGCTTTGGACTGCCATTTTGGTTTATGACAGGAAATAGGATGGAATCCATATGACCTAAGTGAACCAAAGGTTAATTTCCATCAAGAATTGCCTCTGTTTCTGTTATTTAAAGACACTGTTTCAGATGCAGGTGTCAGCATTGCAGATACGCATGGTTATTTAAATCTATCTTGCACATAGTACATTTCCTGAATTTATGAAGAACGAATGTAACTAAAAGCCAAAGATCTTTTTTCCTTGTAAAGTGAGAGAAATTATTCTAGATTTTTACCTCAGTTGCCTGATTTACCTGGAGTACCTTAAAAGGCAAACTTTTTCCTCATTGTTTTGTCTTCGTAATTCTTATATACTGATCATCTCTCATAACCCCTGAAATTACACTTTTCTCTTTCAAAGTAGGTAACACTGCTGTTCAATTTCTAAAACAGAAAGTGATTTTTGCAGGAATTCTGTGATTACAGCACAGATGACAAACAATGAGCTGAGGAAAGGACATAAAATATCACAAGCACAATGAACCTAAACTCTACCCTTTGTTTAACAATGACATTTGAAAATAAGCTCATTCTGACATGGTCATTTTTTGTTAGGTTCAATCTTATGGAGGATATGAACTGGTTCTGTAACACAAATTGAATAATCCAAACTTGTAGAGGGTGGGTGTGGTTGGTTTGTTTCATTTGTTTGTTTGGGGGTGGGGTTTTTTTGGGTTGTTTTGTTTTGTTTTTGTTTTTTTTTTTCTTTACTGAAGCTAGCTGTACATTATATGGGGTAACATATTAACTATCTATGTAACTATCTTCTAAATGTGTATGACCATGGAATTTCATGCTATCTGTGTTTTGCCAGTTTCAGATGTACATGTGAGTCTTGGTCATAACTTCATAATTAGATGATATTGTGGCTACTACTGAACCCTTTCCTTCATAAATCTTCTCTTTTCATAAATAATTTTTTTTTTTTTTCCCCACAGAGGTACAATATCCAGAGAAGAACTAGAACACAGTCCAAGAGGTTTTTGACTTGAAGGACCAGAGATCCAAATTGTCCTGTAACACACATCAGCAGGTAAATCTAGATACAGGCTACTGGTACATCTACACTGTCATTTTGAATCACTTCCTATTTTCCTTCTATTTCTTATTCAGAAGGCATATTTTCTAGGTTGCTTACAGGAGCCACTCTAGGGAAAACTAAGTAGGTCCCTTCAATGGTAGAACTATAAATGAGCTGATTTGCGAGTCAGTCCTCTTACTATTCTTGGCACAAGACAAGTAAATTTCAACTCTTTCAGAGCCTTCAGACACATAATTTATTCATCTTTCAGTGGCAGGAATGTTCCCCAATCACACAAATACCTGGCAAGGTTGTTTGATGCAGAAGGATTTAAATAACTCTCAGCACTAATGCTTGAAATTAAAAAACACTAAGGGACTTATTGTACTAAGAGATAAAGAATTGCATCAGAAAGGCTACGATTGGTGTGAATGGAGAATGAATGGGAATGTCTGAGTGGGGAGGCACCAGCAGGAACACGCAGCAGGGAAAGGACTCTCAGTGCCTGTGCTAATGACATCAAGATTAGCAGGTCATCAGTACCCCAATACATCTATATGCAGTTTCATAAAACACCCAGGCTTGGAGACAAGGACAGTGCTGGCTCACAGATGTGTACCAGGATACCACTGCCAGGTCCAAAAGGGTAAAAAAAGACATATCTGAAATCTGCATGTGGTCACTAACCCAGGAGACATGAAGAGGACTTGATAATTGTCTTCTCCTGTCTTCCACATCATTGCAAAGGATGCATCCTAAGATCTGGACATGAGCATTGAAGTGACCAGCTGCTGGCCAGACAGCCTGAACACTCCTAGCCTGGTCCCTGACCACTGGACAGACCTCTTGGGCATCACATACATTCTAGTGCTTGTGTGGTAAAAGAGAGTGAGAGAGAGTGAAACAAGTTTTATTTCAATTTTCCTTTTAAATAAAATAACTTTTCCCTCCTGTAATGTCTTGCATGTGTATCCACTGCATTGTGGATACAGTGCAACAGTATTTCCTACAAAGATGTGTAACAAGTATCCACAAAACTAAAGAGAGCCAGTTAAAGCTATGTGTAGCGGGCATAAGTTACTGCAGCCATACAGGCACTCAGCAAAGTAAGCCTCTAGCATAGTACTGAACCACACTTGACTACATACACTATACAGCATGGATCAGGCCAGTCTGCACCAATAAGCTGTGTAAATGCAAACCACTTTGCACCAGCTGCCCAGGAAGAGAGTATTACTCCCTGGCCGTTTTCCAGGATCTTTAAAAAGAGCTTTTTTAAGGACACAGTAATAATAATAAACAGGTTAATATTGTTGTGAGCTAAGCATTTATAGCAAGAAGACTCAAGTGGTAGCTTACTGGCCCATTTCACAAATGGCTTTGGGTTATATATATGCAAATGAACATAGAGCATTTTTAAGGCAGCGAGCCTGTTCTTGTCACTTCTAATCTGCAATAAAAATTCATCATGTGAGAAATATGCATGAGGATTTGAATGGGCATGCATCCAGTGTATTATCATAACACAGGCATTGGAAACCATCTTTCTTAAGTAAGGAAGGACTATCTACAAATAACTGACATATGAAATGTCTCCATATTGGCATTTGAACACAGTAGTCCTTTCAGAAAAATGAAAATGGAGATGAATGGGGACTGATGTGCTATCTGGTCAACTTCTAGTCTGTCACATCCACAGTCAGATTTCTTTGGCACTGTAGGCACCTTCATGCTCCATGTTTCTTCTAAATTGCTCAAAAAAAATTAGTACCAGAAAGAGAAAATTGGAGGACTTCCATATGCAATATTCTTTCCAACATTACAGCAACTGTGGTTTCCTTGTTTACAAACTTACCTTAGAAAAATAGCTCAAAGGTTGCTTTTCTCACCATTCCAATCTGAATTTATTCATCTACGCATTTTCCCTGGCCAAAAAACCTCTTACAGCAAGGCTTATTACTGTTCATTCTAGAAATCTAGAATGGTTTTTGGGTTTTGTCTGTTTGTTTGTTTATAATTTGGGAGTGTGGAAGAATATTTTCACGTTACTTTATTAATCGTGTCAACTTAGGCAACACTTCTACTGAGACACCTAGAAATGTTTTCATCTACACATTTTCCCTGGCCAAAAAACCTCTCACAGCAAGGCTTATTACTTCATTCTAGAAATCTAGAATGGTTTTTGGGTTTTGTCTGTTTGTTTGTTTATAATTTGGGAGTGTGGAAGAATGTTTTCACGTTACTTTATTAATCGTGTCAACTTAGGCAACACTTCTACTGAGACACCTAGAAATGTTCAAGGTTTGAGTACATAACACTGCTGAAACCCAAAGTACCTGAAGAGAAAGGCTTGAGTGTACTCTACTTTCTGCAGAAAAGAACTGCAGATGCATATCCCAGATGAGAGATAAGGTGCACTAAATTGGATGTTCTATCCAGACAGCAAGATCAGGATCCCAAGTGTTCTGTGTTATACACTGACATGTAAACACAGCCTTATGATGCAGTTTTAGCAGTTTTCCTTGCAGATACAGGCCTTTAATAGAAAAACAGTCATACTGATACCAGTAAGATTATTTGAGCAGAAATCTGCTCCAAATCAATATTGAGTGGCATGACTAGATGTCACTATTGAGTGGCATTTTTACCACTCGCATTTACAGTGTAGGTCATTATTTCCTACACATCTATATATGTAATTACAATTGTTGGAAGTTTAATTTCTGTATTCCCACCTTCCATAATGAAAACGATTGTAAATAGGGTTCTTTTGATGGCAAATCAATATTCGTCTTACAACAAAAGGATAATTATACCTCTTTCAGTATTTTTTTTAACAGAGTTTCATTTATTGTCCATAAAAAATGTTAGTAATGTAAACTTAAAGAAATTAAAAGGAAAAGGAGAAAATCCTTTGAGAAAGGTATAGAAGGAAGATATGGGAGCTTAAAAGATCTTTATGGATATGCTGCTTTAATGGGTAAAAAAAAGTAATGATATTTCTCAGGCATTTGTCATTTCATGAAATATCACACCAACAGAGAGATTATCAGACATACTGAAATCAATGCAGAATGAACATGGGAAAACTTAATTTGAATAAAGTGAAGAGGAAGCATAGGCACACAAAGAAGCAGCATTACATGCCACAGTAACAATTCTGCTTAGCAGAACAGTGGTTCTGAAGACAAAGTTTCACAATTAAAGCTAATTTCAGATCATCAAAATCATTCTCACCCCATCTCCAGCATGATTTTCCTGCTTCCTCCTATTATCAGGTCCTGCATCTGGGTCAGGGCAATCCCAAGCACAAATACAGGCTGGGTGGAGAATGGATTGAGAGGAGCCCTGAGAAGAAGGACTTCGAGGTGTTGGTTGATGAGAAACCCAACATGACCCAGAAATGTGCACATGCAGCCCAGAAAGCCAACCATATCCTGGGCTGCATCAGAAGAAGTGTGGCCAGCAGGTCGAGGGAGGCGATTCTCCCCCTCTGCTCCACTGTAATGAGAACCCCTGCAGTACTGCCTTCAGCTCTGGGGTCCTCAGCACAAGAGGGACACAGACCTGTTGGAGCGAGTCCAGAGGAGGGCAATGAAGATGATCAGAGGGCTGGAGCACTTCTCCTAGGAAGACAGGCTGAGAGAGTTGGGGTCCTTCAGCCTGGAGAAGAGAATGTTCCAGGGACACCTTAGAGCAGCCTTCCAGTACCTAAAGGGGGCCTACAAGAAAGCTGAGGAGGGACTTTATACAAGGGCAGGGAGTGATAGGACAAGGGCCAATGGCTTTAAACTAAAAGAGGGTTGATTTAGATTAGATGTAAGGAAGAAATTGTTTATGATGAGGGTAGTGAGACGCTGCAACAAGTTTCTCACAGAAGTTGTGGATGCCCCCTCCTTGGAAGCATTCAAGGTCAGGTTGGATGGGGCTTTGAGCAACCTGGTCTCGTGGAAGGTGTCCCCGCCCATGTCAGGGGGTTTGAAACTAGATGATCTTTAATGTCCCTTCCAACCAAAACCATTTATGATTCTATGATCCTTTGTTATGTCTGACTGAGAAGGAAGGGAAAAACTTTGTTAGGAAGAACCACTCCATCATATATATTAAGTATCAGTGCACTTTGATGGAGTGTCTTAATATTTCCTGAGGCCGAGAAAAGCTCAAATATGAAACTGCTTATCCTGTGCAAAAATTTTAATTACTAAGTTAATGATAACATGGCTTATCCTTGAAGTAAGGCCTGGTGTTTTTTACACAAAGTACTACTTAGGCACTGTTTGCCACTTGTCTTACAGAAATACTATTTAGACATTGTTTGCTACTTGTCGTTTAGTTCAGTGGTAATCTTTGTAGATCAGGTTCTCAAAAATTATGATATAAATGTGACATGCCATTAGGAGGACAGGAAGAAACTGAGGAAGACATCTAGAAACACAAGAATATGTAAGAAAGAGTAGTGAGTGAAGACAAGGAGATAAAACAATTCACATAGGCATCTGGAAATATAGGTGCAAGTTCCAGGATAAATTTTTGTCTTTCTTTAATAGTAAGCAGAAGTGCTAACATGAACAATCAGCAAAAGAACAGTTTTAAAATTATCTATATTTTTATATCAGACTTGTTTAAAAACTTAAAGCAAAGTAAAGAAGGGTAAAACATTTGTGAACCTGTCCTGATGAAGTTTGAAGTTTGAAGATGATAGTAAGAATACAGAATCTGAAAAACATCCCTTTAAGTTGTAAAGAATTTGAAAGGGAGAATAATTTTTAGCTGAATCTGAGGAAACTGAGTCAAACATGAAATTCTGGAGAGCATGCACTCACTTTGCCAAAACCAGGCTGTAGAAAAGATCAAACTAAAATAAGAAACAAGCCTCCTAAACGTATTGAAATAAAAAATCCCCAAAACTAAACAAATTGGATTTGCTAGGCTAAAAGACAAAAGCAGATGAGACAGTGATTGAAGGTATAACAAATAAAGGTAAAACTAGGTGATTTCCCACTGAACCGGGTTGGCAGTCATCAGACTAATAAGAAGAAGATGAATTAAAAATAAACCTGAAAATTGTGAAGAGAAGTTTGCAAATGCCAAATAACAGAAGTAATTCTATGTCTTATCAATATCCTACCTGTAGATATCTGTATTTTTAGGAAACAGAGCTAGTTTGCAAAAACTGTCAAAATGGAGAGACTTTAGTTAAAAAAGACTTTGCACAGTAAAAAGTATTTCAGCATTACTCTGTAGAGCAGCAGCATAAGAGAACAAATATTGTTTGGAATTGCTTGAAACACAGATGTATCAAGTGGATCGAATCTTTATTCCACAGGGAGAGGGCATGTTACTACTTCTGAGCTGCACACAAGTACATACCTTAATGTAATATCTTGAGTTACGGTAAATGGTTTGAAGAAAAGGCTATTTTGAAGACAGGCAACCAACAATCTAATTATATGATAAAAAGGCTTTCATACAGTGGGTTATGTGAAAGAGATGCAAAAATAAAGTTAAACATCGAAAAGGTGTTTGTTATTCTTTTGAGAAATGGATTAGAGCTGCACACAAGTACATACCTTAATGTAATATCTTGAGTTACGGTAAATGGTTTGAAGAAAAGGCTATTTTGAAGACAGGCAACCAACAATCTAATTATATGATAAAAAGGCTTTCATACAGTGGGTTATGTGAAAGAGATGCAAAAATAAAGTTAAACATCGAAAAGGTGTTTGTTATTCTTTTGAGAAATGGATTACATCATCAGCTGCTGAAACTATTCCAAGTTAGTCTAACTGAGAGAGGTAAGAACCCTCTATAGTTATAAAATAAATATATTA
>NW_009618005.1:0-18450 GCF_000690535.1 Cariama cristata
AAAACATGGTTTTCAGGTTTGAATCTGAGTGTATGCCTAACGCTGTGGTTTGTGTGGACCTCATGAGAGCAATTACAGAGGGTCCAAGCTTGAGTCATGACAGTTCTTGTTGTTAATGTTGTCTGATTAAACAAAAAAGGGGGAGATGTGGGAAACAGTACAGGCAATAGATAAAGCAGCGTCCTGCAAACATCAAAGACCAGTGTATCTTGTTCCTCCTCCTACTGTTTGCACGAGAAATCTACACTAGGATTGACAAAACATAACAAAGGACTAGCCAGGGGTATTGCGTGTGACTTCTAAGATACTGCAAAACAGAAACTGAGGCTGACGGCCCCATGGGAAAAATTACAAGAATGTGATAAACTAACTTAAAGTATTGAGCAGTATAACATGAGAACCAAAGAGGTGGTTATGTAAATATGCCCTGTGATTGGACCTTTCTGCTGTTTCTTGTAATGCATATAAGGTAGAGTTAAGAAGCAATAAACGATTCTGATGCTGATTCTGGTTAAGCACGTCAGGGTCCGTGAAATCATTCACCACACAGTGGAAACTTGTATTTCCTTCTCATAACGTGAATCAGTGGCACTTTGGCTCATGAGAAACAAAAGGAAGGTTGCCGAGACATCTGGAATTGGAGATGATGAGGAAGGGAATAATCAAAGTCTGTTAATAGTTGAAAGGGGAAGTGGAGGACAATGAACAGCTTGTCTTTGAACGACAAAACTCTCATCTGGATATGGAAAGAAGTACCCTTTCTTTTAAGAAGCAGATGTTCAGCTGAACTGAGAAACATTATATTTTACCAATAAATGTATACTGTCAACATTAGCATGGTGAAATAGTGGTAATTGTTGTTTGTACAGCGTCAACTCTAATCAGCCTTAATAGAAAGAACTCAGCCTTCTAATAGACAAATCCCTAAAGCTTGAAGCTATAGTACTCAGCAATGGAGACAGTTCCAAACCACATGCTGGATGACATTGGACCTTTTAGAAAAGTACCAGTGAATATTTGGGCATTAAAACAATACATCTGTTTAGAATTTTTGTGCTTTAAAATTAGTTGCATACCAAGGCTGCCTTTCTCTTTGAGTTTAGGGCTTGCTTTTTTTTTTTTTTTTTTTTTTTTTTTTTTTTTTTTTTTTTTTTTTTTTTTTTGAATCTAATTTTTGAAGAGCCCTATAAAGTAAGGTAATGTTACTATTTCATTTGTAAAATAAGAGACCAAAGCTCAGGTAATCAAAGTAGTTTAAATTATGTCTGAGTAGCTATTCAGATAGGAAATTCTGAATAGAAGTGATTTTTCTTGGATTATACAGTGTTTCATTGCTGGATCCAGAAAGAGGTAGTGTCAGTGATTCCAATGATACTCTCAATCTCTTCCTAAACCCCTTTCTTTGTGTATGCTTTTGGAGTAAAGAAAATGAAAACCGAAAGGCTTTAGAAGGACTCCAATCCCAGGCATTTCTAGCCCTCCAGGAGAGTGCTGAACAGAGTTTCTGGAGGAATTAAAATTGCAGATCAAACAGAGAAATGTTTTGCCTAGGTGTTTGTTTAGTCAGGACCTATAAGATATAGTCTGGAATATTTGGTTCCAGATCCATGGCTTTTGAGCTATGATTTGCAGAAGAAAGGCTGTAAAGTTCAAAGCAAGGGTACATCCAGCTCAGCAGAGGATGTCCATGGGAGAAGAGCGTAAGGAGCTCTTTCCCAGCTTCCATCAATCTACATGGCAGAGACTGTTTCAGAGGTGTCAGAGCATCCTTTGATCTGGGGGATTCTGGCAAGAATGAGGATATCATAAGTAACAGTACCACTGTTTTATCTTCATGGTAACTCCCTGTTCTGCTCATTTCAGTTTTCTACTGTTTTGGGCTGCATTGAGAATTTCTACTTATAAATTTTCCTGGGGAAGAAAAGAGCAATTGGAAGGCTTGAGGTGAAGATGCATCCTTCTGTTCTCCTTTGAAGTGAAAATAAGGGATCTAAGACTTTATGTCCATTTTGTCTCTCATTTACACTTGTAGCTCCTTTAAATGCTTTATAAATTGTATTTGGGCAGGTGTATTTTAAAAATTTTGTATGTCATAGTAGCCGTCTCATTCAGATCCTAAATTTTTGAATAAAAATCAGTGCTTGTTTTAGTTTTCAGGTTGTATTGTAACTTCAACTAATTGATTACCAGTTAACTAATTTTTGCTGCAGAGATCACAAACATTTGTAACTGTCCCAAGGCACAGGAATAGGTGTCAAGAAACTAAAAAAAAAAAAGCTACAGTAGTTTAATTGCCTTCTGAGAAACCAACAGCAGCAAAAGAGAGAAAAGAAACCCACAACTGAAGCTTACTGATGCAAAAAAATCGGGGTTATTCACTCGTGGAGATTTACCACCAGGATTGTGATAGAGTTGTAGCTTTAGCTTTAGAATAGTCCATGCCTTCTGCAGACAATTGGGTTGCAGAACACTGAGGACTTAATTTTGAAGCTGCAGCTGCTTGCACATGAGCTGGGAAGCTTTACAGTAAAGCAAGCAATGATGTAAATATTTAAGTTGAAAAAATTGTCACATGGAATGTAGCCTTCAGCTAAAATGAAGGATTTCCTTGTTATCTCTCCTGTCATCTGCCCAAGCTTATCCTAGCATGTCTCCTATTATGAGGGCTCAGCTGTTAACACACACAAAACTTCTTTTCATTCTGTCTAAAATATGTCTTAACAGTTCCTCTTTAAATTTTAAAAATCTTTGCATGCTCAGAGTAAATGCTGGTGATAATGACACCTTCCTTGATTATTTGAGTAGGCTTTTCTTTATGTGCATTTTTATAGGGCTAATTTATAAAAGTTATGTTTGTTGTATCAGGACCTTGTTTTGTTGGTAGTGCAATTTCCCCTGACATCTTTTGTCATCAGATTGGGTTTTGTAAATATGGAGGGAACAGAGTCAGGCTTTGACAAATGTCATTGGCTTTCAGCAAGATATCTGAATCTTTTATAAAATCTTTCTAAGGAAGACTGATTCTATATGACATAACTGTGAGCATTAAGATAATGATTTCTGTCATTGGAAGTAGTTCAGACCGTGTAGGCCAAAATAGAGAAACAGAGAAAAAAGCCCAGTTCTTTTCACCAGCTGCAGTCTGTATTCACTGCTTAGCCAAAACTGTCCTAAAGGTCTGGGCAAATTTCTCCAACAGGTGAGATCCTCAGATATACACCTGTACCATTGCAGTGCACCAAACCCAGTTTAGAGGGGATGTAGCAAGGGACAACAAAACTGGATTTCTGCTTTGGCAAAGAGTTCTGTGTCAGGCAGCTGCAGAGATCCTGCAAAAAATTAGACCCACCTTTGAAAGCTACTTCATCTCTTGCTTTATCCTGCACTCAAACCACAAAAGCTCACCTGAAATAGCAACAGCTAATGAACTGTATCTGCCTTTCAGGATCATGGGGAAGTATAGCTATGCCCAGGCGGCCAAGAAGGCCAACAGCATCCTGGCCTGTATCAGAAATAGCATGGCCAGCAGGACTAGAGAAGTGATCATCCCTTTGTACTCTGTGCTGGTGAGGCTGCACCTTGAATACTGTGTCCAGTTTTGGGCCTCTCCCTACAAGAAGGAGAGAAGACTGCTGGAGCGTGTCCAGAGAAGAGCAACAGAGCTGGTGAAGGGTCTGGAGAAAAAGTCTTACGAGGAGCGGCTGAGGGAATTGGGATTGTTTAGTCTGGAGAAGAGGAGGCTGAGGAGAAGAGACCTTATCGCCCTCTACAACTACCTGAAAGGAGGTTGTAGCGAGGTGGGGATTGGTCTCTTCCACCCACCCCTCCACCCCGGTAACTAGTGATAGGACAAGAGGATACTGTCTCAAGTTGCGCCAGGGGAGGTTCAGGTTGGATATTAGGAAGAACTTCTTCACTGTAAGAGTCATTAGGCATTGGAACGGGCTCCCCAGGGAGGTGTTGGACTCACTGTCCCTGGAGGTGTTCAAAAAACATTTAGATGTGACTCTTCAAGACATGGTTTAGTGGGTTTAGTGGGCATGGTGGATTGGGTATACGGTTGGACTTGATGATCTTTGAAGTCTCTTCCAACCATAATGATTCTATGATTCTATGATTTTGTGAAGGCCACATGTGGAGTTAGCGGTCTCATTAAAGCATTGTTCCTTCAGAGAATTCAGAGACTACATTTTTTTCCAATAGCTTGGCTTTTGGAGTCTTACGTTTTAAAATTGAGCAACTCCTTTTCAGTCTTATTACATTTTACATATTGTGATAATGTAAACTGTCACC
Organism: Cariama cristata; assembly: GCF_000690535.1. Classification (NCBI taxonomy): domain Eukaryota; kingdom Metazoa; phylum Chordata; class Aves; order Cariamiformes; family Cariamidae; genus Cariama; species Cariama cristata. The sequence continues at coordinate 4,294 of NW_009618005.1, forward strand.
TGCCAAGTTTCTGTCCTCAGACTACTAAATAGACATTTACAAACTTCTCCAGTGATAACTAACTTTCACTCTTTTTCCAACAAGGAGGAAACAAACTGTCCAGTGTCAGAGTCATATTCTGCGTTCACTGAGGTACAGAAAAACCTTGCTGAGCATGTACCTGAGTTATCTGCACCCCTGAATCTGTTCTCAGTCTCCAGGCTGTGCTGTTGGTCTGAAATGGAAGTGTACGTGTGTTCCTCTCCTGCTGTTGAGGAAGGAATTGCTCTCTGAACCAGTCAAGATGCGTATATTCAGTGCTGTTTGGTCTAGGTCTGGTACCACTTACTCTGTCAAAGTACTCCTACAGCTGTTAGAGTACAACTCCAGTTGTAATGCAGCCACTCCAGGTTTGTGGATAGGAACAGGCCTCCTCACCTCCTAATGTGGTCACATTTAGATAGTTCCCTAGCAGCTCCAGTGTAAAGGTGTTCCTTAAAGGCCATGAATGCAGCATGGTAAGACAGTGAGCACTCTGGCCCTGATCCTGACACTTTGAGCTGTACTGGACAGAATTACAGAATCACAGAATAATTTAGGCTAAAGAATAATTTAGAATAAATTAGGCAAGAGATCTCTTGAGATCATCTAGTCCAACCTTACTGCTCAAAGCAGGTTGTCCAGTCCACGGATAGAGACTCCACAACCGTTATGGGCAACCTGTTTCACTATTTGACCAACCTCACAGCAAAAAAGTGGGTTTTTTGTGGTCAGATGGTACTTCATGTCTTTTAATTTGTGTCTGTTGCCTCTTGTCCTGTCAGTGGGCACTACAGAGAAGAATCTGCCCCCTCATCTTCATTCTCTCCAATCAGGTATTTATACACAAAGAAAAGATCCCCTGACTCTTCTCTTCTCCAGGGTGAAAAGTCCTACCTCTCAACCTCTCCTCACATGAGAGATGTTCAAGTCCCTTCATCATCTTTGTGACCCTGTGCTGGACTCGGTTCAGTTAAGTCTGCATCTTTCTTCTACTGGGGAGCCCAGAACTGGATCCAACAGTCCAGATGCGGCCTCATCAGGGCTGAGTAGAGTGAAGGATCACCTCTTTTGACCTGCTGTCAATGCTTTTCCTAATGCAGCCCAGGATACTGTTGGCCTTTCTTGCCGTGACAATGTATTGCTGGCTTACTGTCAGCTTGGTCTGCCAGAACCCAAAAGTCCTTCTCAGCAAAGCTGCTTTCCAGACCCTCAGCCTCCGGAGTGTACTGGTGCCTGGGTTGTTCCTCCCTTGGGTGCAGGACTGCACATTTACGCTTGTGGAACTTAATGAGATTCCTCTCTGACTATTTTTCCAGTCTATAGAGGTTTCTCTGAAGAGCAGCATACCCGGCTGGTGTATCAGTTACTCCTCCCAGCTTTATATTGTCTGCAAAATTCCTGAGGGTGCACTCTGGCCCATCATCGGATCATGAATGAAAATGCTGAACAGTATTGGCCCCAGTATTGAGCCCTGAGATGCACAGCTAGTGACTTGCCTCCAACTGGACTTCATGCCACTGGTAAAAACCCTCTGAGCCCAGCAGTTCAGCCAGTTTTCAGTCCACTTGTCGACTTATCTAACCTGTACTTTCTCAGCTTGTCTGTGATGATGTTATGGGATACAGTGGCTCCACTGAAGTCAAGTTAAAACACATCAACTGTTCTCACCATGCTAGTGGCATCATTGTAAAGGTTGGATAAGTGTATTTTCCTCTTGTAAACCCATGGTGACTACTCCCAGTCAGCTTCTTGTCCTTCATGTATTTGAAAATGGATTTTCTCCTAACTCCTTCCCAGGGACTGAGGGGAGGCTGACTGCCCTGAAGTTCCCCCCATTTTCCCACTTGCTCCTCTTGAAGGTAGGAGTGATACTTATTTTCTCCCAGTTTCCAGGAATGTCCCCCAATCTCCATGACCTTTCAAAGATAATCAAGAGTGACCTTGCAGTGACAGACAGTTCCCTCAGCACTTGTGGGTGCATCCCTTCAGGCCCCATGGACTTAACATATGTCCAGTTTGTTTAACTTTTCCCCAACCTAGTCCTCCTCTAGTGGAGGAAAAAAAAATTTTCTTTTTTCCATACTTTCCCTCTGGTCCCAGTGGCCTTGGATTTCTGAAGGCCAATCTTATTAGTAAAGACTGAGACCAAGAAGGCATTGAGTACCTTGTCCTTTTCTGTATCATTTGTCGCCAGTTCCCATGCCCCATTCAGCATCAGACCCACATTTTCCCTAGTTTTCCTTTTGCTGTTTATGTACTTGTAAAATCCTTTATTGTTGCTGTTGACATACCTTGCCAGATTCAACTTCAGTTAGGAGCAACTTGCTCATCCATTTGCTTGATTTCCTGTTTGTCAGGACAGGCCTTTATTGAGCTCAGAGCAGGTGATCCTTGATTATCAGCCAGCCCTGCTGGACCCTTCTTCTCTACGGGATTGTATTCCATGGGATTCTTCCAAGGAGATCTCTGAAAAGGTTGAAATGTGCTTTTGTGTAATCCAAGGCTGTGGTCTTAATTTTTGCCCTCCTATCTCTTCTTAGGATCCTGACCTCCACCCTCTCATGATCACTGCAGCCAAGGCTGCCTCCGATTTTCATGTCTCCCACCAGTTCTTCCTTCTTTGTTAAGTATCAGGTCCAACAGAGCACCTTTCCTTGTTGAGTCTTCCACTACAGTGCTAGGAGGCTGCAATGCACTCAAGAAGTAAGTTTCCTAGATTGCTTGAGCCCTGCTGGAGTGTCCTTCCAGCAGATCTTAGACGGGGTAAAGTTCCCTTTGAGGACCAGAGGCTGTGACTATTAAACTTCTTCCACTTGTTTGCAGAAGGCTTTATCTATTTCTTTTTCCTGAGCAGGCAGTCCATAGCAGATACCCACCACAACAGTGCCCATGTTGGTCTGCCCACTAATCTTGACACAGAAGTTCTTGACTGAGTCCTGACCCGTCCCAAGGCAGAGCTCTTTGCATTCCCAATGCTCTCACACAGCAGGTTGCTCCCCAGCTCGCCTTCCCTGCCCTTCCTTCCTTAAAAACCTGCATCCCTCCATTGCAGTCCTCCAGTCATATCCACTAGTATTTATAATGTGGTCACTTAGAACAGGTATTACAATTTCTGATGTGCTTATAATTACCTTTTAAATGGAATTTTGTGGTATAATCATAGATGGCAAACTAGCCTGCCAAAATGTTCCTTGCTGTAACCAGTGGATGGCAGCCCCCCTCTTCCAAAACCCCTTGGGATGGTGAAGCTGACAGCAATTCAGGAGTGCTGGGAGCAATGCTGGGAGACACAGGCAGGTGACTCTCTGGGGAGGGACAACAGAAGGTGTGGCAAACAAAATCAGTTTCTATAAAACCTCCCAGAGTGCAGCTAGTTATACACCCTCAGTTGTTCAGAAAATATTGCTTGGATGATAGACCAGTGTCTTGTAGGCAAACAGAAAACGATAGGATGGAAGCAGACTATGAATCAAATCACAGATAAAGTTTGAATGTTTTAAAATTTAAAACTGCTCTCACAGTAGGGTGGCTGATTACAAAAAGTATAGGATATTGAAGATCAGACTTACTAGTTACAGATTAATTTGGCTTTTTTTTTTCCCTTCAGGAATTATAAAGAAAATTCATATAAAACTGTATTTTGATTTTCATAATATTTTCTTCTTCAATAAAATGGCAGTATCTTCCTTTTGTTTGTATTTTAGCTCTATTCGGCTGCTATGTGTCCTCAGCATTTTCCTCTATAATGTCTGCGTTCATCTGTTCTAGATTTAATTACCCAGATAGGAATTCAAAGCTGTGAACTTCGACTACCAGTCCTGTTCCCCTGGGTCTGAAGTTTTGAATTATAACCTATTTGTCAGAATATGATCACAAAAAGGCAAGTAGTTTGTCTTCCCATGTGAACTTCCAGTACCCTTTGCGGAGCAAAATGGACACTGCTTTTTTTAAAAAACTTTCTATTGTTAATTCCTGGTGACTGAGACAAACAAAGAAGTGACTGTGAGGACTCTCAGCTGCAGACTCCAGCTGCTAATTCAACCAACCTACGTCTGCTGGCTTTGGCAGATGGTTCTTTCTTAGTATGATATCTTTAATGGCCCACTTCCCCTTGTTGGCCAGGGACAAGCTGTAAAATCATCTAATGGTACTTAAAGATACCTATTAAACTTTCCATCTGCGTAGCACATTTGAACTCCATGCGCTGCCTTGTTACTAGTATGGTTTTCCCAAGAGAGAGCCACAAAGCTTCCAATTTATATTTCAGTTGTTTTTTAACATCATCTGCATTTTGAATTGTTTTTTTTACTTACAAATTTTTTTTAAGCACAGGCGCAGAACTCTCTGTTTACTTTAGCTTTGGTGGTTTCACAGGAAAAAGAAGAGCTTGGAGTAGGTTTTAAAATCTCAGAAATTATTAATGATTTGAGCATGTCAGTGTGTGAATGCCAGAAATGAGAAATTCTTTGAAGAAACCTTGCTTTCTGGGTGCTCAGAATGTATAAAAGGCAGGATGTGATTCATGGCAACGGACAATCTCTGAATCTAAGGCCGTACTTAGCATTAGCTTCCAGCAGTGAGGTGAAACTTTAGTGCCTGAAAGAATAAATAGAAAGAAAGTTGTCAGGGTTTTCTGTGATCTTGAAAGTGGGAGGAGCTGTTTTACAAAAAGGGCACCAGATTAGTTCTCATTGATGCTGTACACCTGTGCACTAAGTCGAAATAGCAGAAAATGGTTAAACTACCATGGTTGACTAACTATGAGTAACTGCCAAAGAAAGTCAAGCAGTTGAAGGAATTATTAGTGGGCGAGCTAACAGAATAAGGAGCAACAAGCCAGAGACAGCTGAAGCAGTGGTAACTGAAATTGGTCTTTTCTTCCCAGAAAGATCTAACCATTCCTGTTAATGAGGTGTTACTGCAGGGAATGGGACAACTAACTTTCCTACTGTTGCTTTACTTTAAGAATTAGGTATGCAGTGTTACCCTGTCAATCTGCCTTGCTCTTGTTTCATTTCGTCTCTTGAATCAATTGACCTAAACATTATTTTTATTAGTGAAATCCATCTCCTTGGTTACCTTTTGTGTAGGTATTCATCTCCCTCTCCTTACACTGTGTTTTTTTCATGTGAGTCTTTGCCAGCTATTAAACTGCATTTTGACAACAGTCTGGCTAACTTATGATAACATGAGTATGGCTGTAGCCAACAGAAGGGGTTTCAAAAAACTGTGTCTATTTTCAGTAGACTCATCATCATAGAGTCATCTTCTTGTATACATTAGTTTCTCTTTCTCCAGAAAATTTGTTTCAGGATGTCTTGATTTTCTTTGACTTACTTTTGGCACCTTGTCACAGAAACTATCTCAGTTTACCTCCTAATATGTAGAGCGTTTTTCTGCTTTTTTGTTAAGATCCAACACAATTGAAGAAAACTGTATATGAAGGGTTTCCCCTGCTTAGTCTTTGTTCTTTATCCATTTTTTATGAATCCCCTTGAAAGTAACGGTCTCTTGATCATGATACAATTACAATATTTGCATACTAAAAGGTACTTTGCAGTGTTGAAACTGCAGGTGATAAATGCATAAAATATTGGCTGGAAAAGGAAGCAAAGGATTGGAGTAAACAGTCAAATTCTTCCACTGTGGAACTGAAGGAGGTCAACAGTGCAGTTCTGCAGCACAGCTTTGGTTGCTTAACATAGTCATAGGTAAGCTGGAAAAGAGGGTGAGCAGCGAAGTGATAACATTTGCTGATGTTATGAAGTTATTCGAGGTAGCGGGACAGCGACTGACTTTGAAAGATTGCAGAAGGCAATACTGTGAGACAGTAACTGAGTAATAAAAAAGCAGATATAATTCAGTGTAGAAAAGTAAGAAGTGATGCATGTGAGAAAATGGCCCTGGTTTCTGTGTAAATTGATCATCTCTGAGGTGACTATTACTGTGCAGATTAAGAAAGACAGGTCAGTGCCAACCAAATATTAAGAATTACTAGGAAATAAATTGGGAGCAAATCAAAAAGCATAATTATGCAGTTGTGTAAATCCATTTCTCCCACACCTTTTTGCAGTTCTCTCATCACAGAGAAAGTGATGTTAAAACTGGACAATTTTCAGCAAGGGCAACGAGAATGCGTGAAGGTATTAGAACTGCCTCTGAATTAGGCACAGAAGAGTTGACTTAGACATGTCTCCGTAGAAAAGAGGTGAGTTGATAAGCAGGATATGATATGAGCATTGCAGGCAGGTTTTGCCAGTTTACTGCCTCTTCCAGCCCAAGAACTCACCAGGGAGAGTGAGGCTTACGGAAAACACAGTGCCAGACAGACTGCTGATCACTTTGCCAAAGGAAGCTCTAAGTGGAACAGCTACAGGCAGATTTAAGGGGTATCTGGAGAGGCAGATTGAAGAGAGATCCATTGCAGGTTACTGAATACACAAGCTTCAGCAGGCTCTGCAAATCACTTGAGCAGAAAGTGATCAAAGGCAAGAAGAGTGTTAGGAGAAAACATTATATATAGAATACTGGCCTGAACCAGAAGAGTTGTTTTCATGTTACTTATGAAGTCGGTTGTTTATTCTTCATTAAGTCCTTTGGGTGTAATGTGTTCACCTCTACATCTAATTTGGTTTGGGCAAACAGATAGAAACAAATGAAAGCAACATACCCCAAGCTGCTGCTGTTCTGAGTTGTCCATCGCACCCTTCTGACAGACAGTGCCTTCCTTTGTGGCCTGCTTGTGATCCAGTATCCAAACTGCTGCACTTTTCAGCATATTACAGCAAACCAGCTCTGATTTAACTTTTAGAAGTAGATCAGACATACATATCATAATAACAGCAAAGTATGTGGAGTAGGGTGACAGGTTGAAACGATAACAGCCAATTGATTTGCTGTGCCACATGATCTGTCTTCCTGAGCTGTAAGTTTGAAAGAAGACAGACATACTTGTGGATGGTAAGCTGAAATCTCCATTATGTTTGGCAGTGTGGTAGATCTTTTGAGTTGTTGATGTAGTGCTACATTGAGCACTGAGTACAACAGGCTTTTTCCCCCCTCTTATTAGCTTTGTTGCTAATGCTAGTCTTAGATTTTCAGGAGGGAGTAATAGATAAGAAATTTTGTAACACTGTAGTGAGGAATGTTTATTACAGTAGGGCATCCCATATAACTTGTACTTGTCACTTTGTGTTGTGTACTGAATTATTTTAAGAAGCTTTACCACTTTACAAAGGGAGGTGTTTAGCAGCTGTCGTGTAGTGCAGCAGCTCCTCTAGTTTTACAGAAACAAAGCAACCAACTTATTTAAGAAATTTTTTGACTTCTTGAAGTACACTTTCTTCTTTTGAAGTATTCAGTCAGGCAGTACATTTTACCATTATAAAGAACTAGCCATAATAACCACAGGATTTTTTTGGGGGGTGCTTGGACAAGTCCCAGGAATCATAGGGAATTCTGGCCATAATTTTCCTGGGCTTCCATGCATACTAATTTTGTTGTTGCTGAAGAAAGAACTGTCCTTAGGCATTTTATGCAGCATCCAAAAGAAGAGTCTTTGTAAAGCTTTATGCAAAAAGTGTCAATGCAGAATTACTGTTCCTTGGGCTTGTATTTTTGTGGGGAGCTACAGTTGTCCTTTTTACAAACACTGTGATGGAGTACTCTCATTGTTTTCCTTTCCAGTTCTGAGCAGTGTGCATTTATCTACATGGATCACCCAGAAATTAGAAACCATTAATTTTCAGTGTATTTTGGTAGAAGTTAAACTTCATGGCAATGTCAATATGCACTGCTTATTTCTGTCTCATTGCGGATGTTAGAAGGGTAAGGATAACCTCATGAAATCGGTTACGGTTTTGCTAATCCTTACATTCAAAGTATGTAAACTAGACCCAAAAATGTCTAGAAAAAAGTACTCTTTGTTAGTTTTTCTGGGTTTTTTTTTTTGTCAGAATAAGACATTCAGAATTTTCTCATCACATAAGAGAATAATACAAGTTGTGGGCAAACAAAAAATGGTAAATAAATTTACAGCCATAAGAAAATTCACAAAAATAATCAAGCTAATGAAGAAATTTGGTAAGGCATCAAAACCAAATGAGACTGTTAGACGAATAATTTGACTCTAGAAAGTTTTGTTTTATACAAGACATCAAGAGGAGGAGAAGGGCCAGCCTTAGAATTTGGCAGAGCTAAAGAGAACTTTGCAATCCACCACTTGCATGGAGCAATATTTTGGTGTTAACCTGAGAAAAATATAAAGGAAGTAGAGCAAAAGACAGAATGAAAAAGGAAAGAAAGCACAAAGCAGGTGGGACGTAACTCTGTGATTCCACAAAGCCCTACCTTCTATACTTAATATTAAGCCTGTGCTTACATCTACCCCTCTTCAGGCAAACACCCAAGAGCAAAGACCCATCAACTGTCCTTACATTACGTGGTTTTTATTTTCACCCACCCCTCGAGCTTTCTGATAACAGGAATGTGATGCTTTAATGGAATCACATACTCAAAGAATAGTTTAGGGAAGTTACCTTCAGAGGTCATGTTATCTCCTTTCCCCTCCCAAACTATGGGGTTTCTAAAGCGATTACAAATCAGAATGGCAGAAATTGTCCTTCTTTGTCACACAGAGGTTTTGTCAGAAAAGTTAAAGAGGTTTTAATTGCATGTTCTCAGTTGGAACAGCCTAAATTCAGCTTAAAACTGTAATCTAAAGGTAAATGGATCTGAAAGGTTGATCTGTATGCTGACTAATGAGGCTACATTATTTTGCACTTGGGTTTCTCTCTGGTATTTTTAGAGCTGCTGCGTGTTCTGCTTTTTGCGTCAGAAAGTTCAGTGGAGATACTGCAGCTGCTGTCATTGCTTAGTAGTGCATCCTGAAAACATCTGTGCTGTAAACACATTTTTTTGAATTGGCAGGGTACCACAAACATCTTAGGTTCAGTGATTGATGCAGCCTTTATTCTAATGCAAAGTTTACTGCTAGGAAGGAAGTGAAAATATTATGGACTGTACGTACTGCTTCATGATCTATACTCGGGGAGAGCTTTCTTCATTAATGCAGATATATATATTCTTCCATTTGTGTAGTTGTTAAGTGATGCTCTCCATAGTAGCAGCAACACTTCTGTTGGGACTTACTGTGGCTCAATGGCCTGGAGGAGCTCTAAAACTATAGTGAAGTTTTTTTGTAAAGGACCATTCATAGCAAATTTTGAATGAATGAACACACACACAATGGGGTCAGTGTGATGTCTCTGTGTGCTCTTCAGTTATCTTGTATGCAGACTTAGGCACAACTTAAAAGACACTTTTTGACTGAACCTTCAGTTTATCTTAATAACTGAAAAAGAATAGATTTTAAAATGAGTTTATTTTGTTTAGTCTTCTGGAATCTGTCTTTAGTGTTCGTGTTTCAACCATTTTTTTCTGCAGAATTAAGAAGACTCAAACCTTGCTTTTAATTTTGGGATACATATTAAAAGAGTTTGTGTATACAGCCGAGTTTTTCTCATAGCCAGATGATTCCAGGAGCTTAAGTGCTGCAAGAAGAAACGTCCATGTAGGAGCACTTGTGATGATGCCGTAAGAGGTCCCCATACTCCCTAAGGTGGCATGATCTCCTAAGCACTTGGACAGGTCTAGGCACAAAGTCAGTAATTTTTTAATGTCTTACAGCCTTCATGATGTTTGGAATGTTTTGACCATGCCCAGAGAATGGCAAGCACATTGTCCTGGAATAGTCCCACTGAAAAAGTGTTCTGAATCAGGAGCAGGAGCAGAAGACTGTAATCATGGTGATGCTCTCAGCAGAAGAATAAATAACCTAACCATGACCTCAAGACTGTGGAGAACAATTCAGTTGTATCCATTGAGTTCAGGGTAAACTTAACTCAGTTCCCATAAGTAGAAATTTAGATAGAATGTATAATAATGGACTGTCCATAGTGATGCAGTACAGCTGTTGAATATTCTTTCATATTTACTCATTTTTTGTTAATACAAAAGGTGACATTTCTGGGAAAAAATGAGTGGATTCCTAACCATGGCATAGCCAGAAAGTATGACTTGGTGTAGAAATTAGTATGTGAAATTCTGTGCCCTGCATATTGAACAACACTACACTGTAGTATCAGTCTGTTATGGCCAAATGGAGTCTAACAGCCATCTCTTTCTTCTTACCACTGCTGTTCTGTCTAGGTTTTTACCCTCAATATAACATGTTTGTTGCAGGAGTTTTTCTAATACATTCTATAATAATTTTTCTTTGAATGTCATTGTAGTTTCCAGCACAGATCCATGCTGAATCTGAGTGGTGGGCTGCAGAACCTCCTCAATACTTTCTCTTTTCATCAGATTCATGTGTTATTTCTTAAATATAATAGATAAACCTGCTGGATTTCAGGGCATAAAGAAATAATGGCTTCCCTAAAGAATATACTAAGTTCATAACTGTCAGTGTTTGTAGAAATCTACTTTTGAGGTTCAGCGATCCTATATGTATTTGCAGATGAAGGCACCATATTGAAACTGTAGACATGTAACAACATATTGCTAGATCCCTTCCCATGCTTCCAGTTCTCGTGCAGTAGCCTCTTGCAGTGCAACAGCGCATACTATGCTATTGTTAAAAATTAAATGCTTTGCTCAGTGTTTTACTCTTGTCCTGATGGAACTATGTGATCCAAGCAGAGAAAATCAAGTACTTGGCCTTTGCAGACCATCAGTTTTATCTCATTACAGTTACTAGCAATGAACTCTGAAAATATATGAGTTTATTGCCGTTGTTCTTTGAACAGTCCCACTTCCATGGCCATGTTAAGTTGTTGCTGTCAGCAGAATCAAAACTGCTGCTGTGTTTATCTCTGAGATAGGAGGAAAGAAAAAGGCATAATGCCTTGAGCATGTGAACTCTAGAGCCTGTCTGTGCCTTCTGTCACAGGTGGAGTTCTCCTGTATACTCATAACAAATTGCACCCCATTAGACATTATTTCCATAACATTCAGCTTCCTGGAACATCACTAAAGGGTAAGTTGGCAGTCTGGCCCATTCACTCCCATGAAGATCTAGTGTTTCAGGACACACTGAACTGGAAATCCTGAGGGTGAGAGGAGGATTTAAGAGACTAGTATTGATGCCATCCTCAGGATTTTAGAAATCAAAAATATAAAGAGGTCTCTTGTGAGTAAGCAGGAGGAAATAAGAAATCCACTTTCTCTGTGATTTATTCATGTTTTTTTGTTCCATGGAAGAGCCAGCTTGAGCCCAGCACCTACAGATACTCTTCAAAATGCAAAAGCAAAACCCTTTTGGAAGTCTGTCCTTGCCTGCCAGCATACTGACCTGTCAGAACTCTCCTAGTAACCACGTATCAGAGAAATGGGTCTGTAGTACTTTGAAGCTCTCTAAAACCAACAGAAAATCCCTATAAATCCCACCTTCAGTTAAGTTGTCCCTGCATAATAAAAACGGTGTGGAGATCTGACCTGTATTTCAATTTGAGAAGTAAGGTGAAAGGAAAGGCAGAATTGTGGTTGGTACCCATTGTGCGTCTGAGGAGTTGAGTGGGGGTATATGCTGTTTTTCTGGCATACGTGAAAAAGTATTTTATTAATTTGTATGGAAAGCAGGCACCCTAAGGAAACATTTTATGATTTTGTGTTTGAATTTCTTTAAGCTTTCATTTATAAAAATTAAGGCCTAATGAGTGTTTTCTTGTTCTTCTTGTGAATGAAATAAAAGTGATTCCTGCAGAACTAGCTTCTAGCTTCTCGAAAAAATTATTAAGCTAAAATAATATTTGCCTTATTGTCCTTTCAATTCTGTGACATTCAGTAGGCATCAAATGGAATAACAGAAAATGTTTACAGGCAGGTTTCAAGAGCCAAATAAGAGTTCATGCAGCTGAATCTGTTGCAATGTAGAAATGTTCTTTATATAATATTTAAAAGGTCTGTTGATAAGAAGGTGTTGCCCACTACTAGTGGGGCCTGAGGTGTTTCTTCTAAAGGTAGTGTTTGAGGCTGACAAAAATCTTTGATATGCCAAGCTTTGGTGAGTGGGAATTGGATGGTGGATGCTGAGTTAGGGAAGGATTCAGAGAGTATTAACTCTGTAAAAGATTTGTTAAAGAGAAAATGTTATTCTAGTGAAATCAGGGTGCCTCCGTTTCTCAGCTGAATTTGATAATAGAGCAAATCAACTTATTTTTGGCTAGTTGTGTTTTAAAATATTCCTTTCATTTGTTGTCTTTGGAAACTTTTGGTCCTGTAGTGCATTTGATTTTTATTGACTTACTTTCATTCAAAGTTTTTATTAACATATGAATCTTGCAAAAGTAATTGGTTAAGGTCAAGTTAATGCAACTTTTAAAATTTTTTCTGTAATTGTCCTTCGCTAGTGACATTAAAATAATATTATGCTGCTTAGATTCAGGATGCTTTAAAAGAAGCAGGATACTCTTGCTCATTGATTTTGCAGGCTCATTTTCAAGGAGATTAATGGTAAAACTTCTTTTGATTTCCAGATACCAGATGGAGCCCTAGGCATCTGAAGGGACAGATCTTATCTATCCATGACATATTGGAAGAACTTGTTTAAATGATAGTAGCTCCTTTGCATGGGCAGTGGTAGGTTTTGAGTGCCTTGTAAATCCAAGCATCATTGGCATATACTTTAGTAGTAAAAATAGTCTTATAGGGGCATAAGCAATCAAAACATTGAAATCCTCTTTATATGACTTTAATTCCTGTTTTGGAATTACACTGAGTCCAAACCCTATCAGTCAATGATAGCTGTTACGCAGGCTTCAGTATGAGTGTGTTTGCATGTGTGGATTTGTGTGTGTGTGTGTGTGTATGCCTGCTGACAACCTGAAATCTCTTGGAAAGTGCTGTCATCTGTGAACGTAAAGTCCCATGTACTCTGGTTCCTATTCCAGAATGATTTGAAATTGGTTTCCTTTTATAAAGTGAATATGTTACTGCAAAATGCAGGAGCACTGCCAGGAGGAGGACTTTACTCACTAGGCTACAGAGTCATCCAATGGCTTCTGCTACCTTCTGACATTGCAAGTCTTCTCTTCCTTTCAGCACAGTGACTTCACGATGGCATGAAGAGGGCAGCTGCCCAGATTCATCCATTTTCTATTGATAAACATACTTCCCTGCAAAACAGTAGAAAGAGATTTGAGTGTCCTTAGCTCTGGAAATATCATCAAAAAAACTGAGGGACAGACAGACAACACTAACTTCTCTGGCTGTGTTCTGAAATGAAAACAGTCGCCCCTGCCTTTGGTACTGAACCTGATGCAACCGCTGCATACTGGGCATGTGCTGAGCATTCCTCAGAGGAAAGCTGGGTATCCTGTTTCGTGTTTGAACATCAGCTAGTGTTTACGTGGGAGTGAGGGACTAACCTCTTCCCATGAAGCAGTTCTGAGAAAAAAGGGAAGCAAAACTTTGGGTGCCTGGGGAGGTCTTCGGTTGAGCAAGGGCTTGGCATGGATTGGCAGCAACTGAAGACAGAGTAGTTCAGATTGCAATTACAGGCTTCTGAAGAGTGAATCTGGCTTAGCTCCCTGACGTTTGAGAGTACTTAAGTGTGCTGGGAGGGGGTTGCTTGGCTCTTTTTTCTTCAGCTGATAGATTCATTCAATTTTACAACCCTTTAACAGTTGTAGAAACAGAGTACTGAAAAGCATCTGTTGTGTTACCCCCAGATCCGATGTTATAAAAGCAATAATAGTTAAACATGTAAAAGCAGATTTAAAAGCTCCGACTGGCTTTTGCATGTCAGCCTGTAGAATTCTCTCCCAGGACGCTGGACTTTATTCCAGGCTGCATTGTTGTAAATCAGTATTAACTCAAGCAAAGACAAGGACCAGGATTCAGTTCTTGGGTTTTTTGTTCTTAATTTTTTGGATCAGAACTTCTGATCTTTGACTAAACTTACCTTGCATGCTGCTATATAACTGTCTTTAAAATCATGAAAGAGCTACATTGTACTGTAGAGAAAAATAACTTATTTAAAACTTTTGAATCACCTCTCCAGGAGCTATTGATATGCACTGAGGATATTCTTATTGTCACTGGTGCTTTGGCGCTTAAAGCAGGTGGCAGATGCTC
>NW_009618006.1:0-3371 GCF_000690535.1 Cariama cristata
CATATTTACACGGACGCGCACCCTAACGCTGAGGGGATCGGTGGGGATTGATTCTGGGAGGGTGCTGAGGGGCTGGCGGGCGGCGGGGGCCTTTGCCCCCCGTGGGCAGGGTGCATTGTGAGGGCCGCAGCTGCTGACCCAGCCCCGGCACTGTGCCCTTTCCTGCTCCGTTTGGGATTTCATCCTTTGTGGTTATCCCTATAACAGGGGCTTTTGTTGCTCGCTGCAAAGCCTTTAGAAAAAATAAGTCAGACTTTATCATGTGAATGAGATTGGGGGGGGACAGGGGGCGTAGAACAATCGCCAAACAAACTTTAATGGCCCGGGGCACTTCAATAAATAATCACAGCTGAATGTAGAGGTTATTGAACGCCATCTCGAGTCAGTCATCTTTGGCAACTGAAAGTTTGCTGAACTCAAACCCAATTGTACCACTGGCTTCAGTTATCCACGCTTTGCCTTACAGCAAAGATCCAGGCTCACAAGCACCTGCTTTTTACAAAAAATAAGCAGTATTGCTATTAATTCAAGAAAAATCATTTGTATTTAAGATACTGATATCGGTCGAGGTAAGAAGCGGCAGCTGAGAACCACTGCTGTAATCACTCCAGGTTACACGGCAAAAAGCAGCAAGCCAGCTTTGAAGTGCAGATGGTGACGGTTTTATGATCGCTAGCAAAGCAAACAGAAAAGAAGTCCTTAAGTAACATAACCTTAAAAGAAGGAAGCAGCGGTCTTTTTACTCATCATACGGGCTCACTAAGACAAAAATCGTAAGAGAAAAATAGTCTCTAGGATTTGAGAAAAAGTCGTCCTCTGTTCAAAAGGAGAGTATTTTCCCTAAAACACGTATGCAGCAAGAAAGAGGAAACTCTTCAGGGACTGTGAAATAAAACGGAGGGAAAATGACCTGGCATTGTTAAAACACAGCTGCATTCACGCTCATTCAGTGATGCCTTTTTCATGCTGAAAATGGGATCTTGAGGTCTGAAAAATATTAATTTCAAACAGACCTTTCACTGCCAGTAATTTTTTTCTGCTCCATCAATACAAGTAAGTACCCTGTGTGATGCAAGGTATTAATGAACATTTACTTCGTTACAGCTGCTTTGCAGGCTTTGGGATTCATTCTCAGCGTTCATTTTTCTCCTCTGTGCTCATGACATTTTTAATGCAATTTTTAATAATATCTACGTCTCGTGAAAAAGGAACTCAGGCAGAGCATTATTGCTGCTGTTTTGACCTTGCCTTAGAATTTGCAAATAAGGCAAGTCTGCCAAACAATTTGCATATAATCTGTACTGAGTTTTCATTGAGACAAAAAAAAAGGTGGTTAAATTATCTGCAAGGAATAATTGAATCAGCTTTTGTCTGAACTATCATTAAGTGAAATCATACTTCAGAAAAGTCCTCTGAAGGCAGCAGGTACAGGTTTGGACTGACACACCAAGAGATGGCCAGGATCGATCTTTCTCCTATTAATTTCCCTTGAAGGCAGAATCAGGCTTCAGAGGGTAATGAGAAGGGAGGGTTAGTGGAGACTGAAGCCAAGATGAGTTAGCAGAAGTGAGCATGACATTTTCTTAATATCTGACTATAGTATCGCTGACTTAGATCAAATTTATAAGGACGTCTTTTTCTTGAATAGTTAATTTCACCAAAAAAAGGTACAGCATAAGTAAAAACAATATTTTAAAAGTCTGTTATACCGCTTGTTGCTTACTGCTGAAAAGAATATTTCATGAGACAGAAATCTTTTTGTCTTTCAGGAAACACAAAATTGCTGAATAATGTTAAAATAAATAGTGTCATGCAAATGATTTACAATGCCACCAATAATCATTACAGCATCTCTGATTATTAATGGGACATTGATAGCTCCCTGAAGAGTTTCTTGCTGAATCAGCTTTTTAAATAAATTGCTTTTCCTCCAGCTGCAGCCGCACCCCAGAGAAAGGGGAACCATGTCTTGACTGAGGTAATTGATTTAGGACTGCTAGCGGATACAGGCAATGCACAACACAAGGTGCTTTATGAATTACTACTTCTCTCTTAATGGAGGTTATTTTCCAGTAACGCAAAGCTATTTAGCCTTGATAAGGCTGCGTACGTATTTCTCATACTATTCATATTTTCAATATTAGTGATATTTCCATACTATTCATATTTTTCAGGAATATTTTCCTGAGACTATTAACTATTTTGCTTCTCTTTTTTTTTTTTCTCCTTTTTAATATCCCTGGATCGCTGGAATACTGAAAGACTAGCAAAGTATATGAAACCAAGAGAAGTAGATCCTCAGAGGAAACATTCAATATAAGTTCAAAGAGGCACTGTGTAATCAATCTTGAGAAAAACATGCGAGGAAACAAGAACAAAAGGAAGCCTTATAACTTTTCAAGACAGCTACTTTCATCAACTAAACAAGAGTTGTAATTCTGCCAATTAATAGTAAGGTCCATTAACTGTAAGTCATAAAAACTGTTTGCTAGGCAAAGCACTCTTGTTTCTTTGCTGGCTCTGACGCTTTGGTAGGGCAGTGTAGTAGGGTAGCCTATGAAGCAGGGACTGGTCATCTATAGCGGGAGTGGACATAGACTTAATGGTTTTACAGCGTTGTCAGGTGCAAACTTTTATAAAAATAACCACACAAAAGACATGATTCCAAGTTCCTGGAGAGATTAAAAAATGATATACAGAAAGCTGTAGTTAGTAATAGACTCTTGATTTAGCGCTGTACGATACAGGGCACAGCCAGGACTAATGGGATGAAGCCAAGAAACAAGAGCCACAGGGTGAATATCTAGTCCGAAAGAAGAGAAGACAAGAAGGTCGGCTCACAGGGGTAGCTGGGTTCCTGCAAACAGGACTGTGTGAAATGTTTCAAAGTGTGCTATTCCAAACACTTTTCCATCAGCTAAGGATGAGCTAACTTTTATTTTTCCTGGCTGGATCCACCACAACCGTATGGTTTTTTTCAGACCCAGCAGTCTTTTCCTAAACTTCTGTGCCTTGTTGTGTTATGACCACCAATCATAATGGCGGGGGGGGATATGGAATCTCTTACTAGGTAAAAATAGGCACTCCTGGAGAAAAATAAAAGGGTAAGGAGTAGCAGCATGTTGCTCAGTGTCAGAGGATTTATGCAGCTGAGTTCTGGCAAGTCCCTAGCTGCTTTCTCACTCTACTGAGCCCATAAACAGACATGGATATTGAAAGATTCATGACAACTACTTCTGATTGCTCCCAGCCTGATGTTCAATAGTTATTGGTAGTCTTGTTCCACCTGATTTGTCTGTCTCTGTTAGTATCATGGGTAACGTTTACCGACACGGACTGCAGCCATCCACTTCCCACTGACTTTCAGCAGG
>NW_009618006.1:3402-7234 GCF_000690535.1 Cariama cristata
TCCAGCTCCCCTATGTGCCTTTAGAAATCTCTCTTCTCATCCACAGAAGCACACAAAAGAGTCAGTGCATCAGTGTTGGACTCCACCTACATCTTTGACTTTGGGAAAGTCAGGGGGACAGTTAGACACAACCAGAGCATGAAGATAAGCTATCTGACCATCATGTGGCTTTGGCTTATACTTGAACCTCTATGGTTTGCCTTAGGTATGAAGATAAGTTGGAATGACACGTGGATGTGCAAAACTTCAGAGCCAAACCCAGCCTTGTTTGAGATCTTGGAATGTCCCATCAGCATCCCACCTCTTTGGACAGACATTAGGTGCAGTCTAGGGTATAAGGTAGGGTAAGGGAAGAATAATGAAGGAGATGGCTGTGCTGAAAGGATTAGTTACGTTAAATGATTTTCCATCTTTTTTATTCAACTATAAAAATCATACTGGGTGCCAATAAAAAATATACTCCTGGAATTGTTAGGAGGCATATTACATAGCAAACAAACATGGGGAGTACAGTCAAAAATGAATAAAAGGAGAAAAAATATGAAAGCATCCCAGTCTTTCAACCGTACAAGTATGTATAACTCATCAGAATAAAACTGTCATGGGAACACGTTAATTACTGTCCTCAGTGTCTGCCTCACAGGAATCAGCTTCTCTGTATGCACAGCCATTTGTGTGCCGGCTCTTAGATTGCAGCCTTTTTATGGCAGGGACCAAACGTGTGGATAACTTTGTACAACAACGAGCACAAAATGCTTCTGAACTTTCCCCGACCCAATGTATCAGGCCTCCTCTTAGGAATCCTATGGCAAGCGCACTGTTACGTCCTGTTATATGGCAGGGGAGTGACACAAGGCCAGCGAGACAGTCTCCTTTTCTTCCAGCACCTTGCCAAGGAGCATGTTTTCCAGTTGAGATGCCCCTCTCCAACTCCCTGATCCCAGCGGCTGGACGCAGCTGAGTCACAAGTTAGGCTTAACCCAGTGGACTTGGCATCTGGTGTCCCAGAGGGGAAGAAGCTGAGCTGTAAAGGATTGAGGTATGGAAGTAAAGCTAGGAGAGCACCAGAAGAAAATTAAATGCATGAATCTCATCTAGTTTGGATGAGGTGAAACAGATTTTTATTGAGACCAGCTTTCAAAAATATATGTAAGTTAAATGCGAATAGAAAAATTCACGCTAAAATGAAATAGGGAGAGCAGTGATAGAGACAGAAAATGGGGCCAAAATGACATCAAGAGCTCTTTTAATCCACCCTCCTGTGCCAAGGCTGGATAAATGAAAGAGATATGGTTATGGACTGACGGATGTTTGATTATTTTAAGGTACTTAATCTAAAGCAGAGAATTCCACGATTTCCTCCTGCATTCTTGCCTGGTGTTCGTCAGAAAGTTTTTACTAATGTCTAGTGTAACTCTTTCATGATGTAACTTTAGCTCATTCTTCTCTTGTGCTATCCGCAATGGACATGGAGAACAGATGACAACCTATAATTACTTGAAAGCTTCTCACGTCTTTCCAGTCATTCACTCAATAAATTAAACGCCTAGCTCTCACTCTTGCCCCATAGGACATGTTTTCTAATTCTCTGGTCATTTTCCTTTCTTTATTTTGGATTGCCCCCACGTTTGCTGAAGTTCACTGCACAGAACTAGACACGCAGCACTCAATAGCAAAGCCGCGTGTTTGCTTTTGCTGTAATAGTATGACATTGTTGATACATACTCCACTTGTGAATCACTGTAACCTCAACATCTTTGTCAGCAAAGTGCCTGCCTAGTCAGCTCGTTCCCATCCTGTGTTAACACCCTTGATTTTTCCAGATTAAGTGCAGACCTTGTGTTCTCCTTTTTGAAGTTCATCCTGGTTTTTTGGACCAGCTGTCCCATTTGTCAAGATCATCTTGATTGCGGCTCCACCAGGTTTGTGACATCTGCAAATGTGTTAAACATACTTTCTACTTCATCATCCAGGTCACTGAAGTAAATACAAAACATTACCAAACTCAGGACTCATCCCTTGAGAATCTCGGGTAACAGTTTTCCATTGCAACAGTGAACCTTTGACAACTGTTCTCTAATTACTGCTTTCCAAACAATCTTCTCTGCAAGGTGTCCCTGCCTGTGGCAGGGGGGTTGGAACTAGGTGATCTTGAAGATCCCTTCCAACCAAACCATTCTGTGATTCTGTGATTCTCCAGCTTCTTAAAAGAATGTCATTCAGATATGTCACATAGCAATGTAAAAAACCTCTAGCTGTACCAACATTTTCAAGGGAGCTGAAGTTAAATATTTCCTTAAAATTCATGTTTATGTTAAAGTCGATTACTTATCTCTTGTATCTAGTATAGAACACTTATATTTGCACAAGAGACACAAAATGATGTTTCATAATTGTCAGTGAAAGCCAGGAATTTTGGACACTAGGCACGCAAAAGTTGGATTTTCACTCCTATAAGGTCCTTAGATTTTGAGCATCGGCAAGTTATTTGTATTTGAGTGTTTGCTCACGTGCCTGAGGGTCAGCATCGCTTTTACACCGATTGGAAGGCCTCCTTCCATCTCTAATGCTCCCAATTATTTCCCTATTCTTCCCCAGTATCCCTCAGTAATGCATCTGGCAGTATTGCATTCACTGAAAATACTAGCCTAAAGTTGAGAAATGGGTTAGATGATATTACAAAATTTTGCCTAAACTTTATCAGGCGTATGATATTATCACTGTAAAGACTGGCTAGTGTTACCTGGTAGGAGAGAGAGGGACTTTGGTAGTCTTCAGGGAGCTTCGATACCCACCCTAGCCCCTCAAACAGCTGTATTGCTCTGAATGTATTTTTCCACCATAAGCCCTCCAAAGGTTTCCTTCTTCAGCAGCTCCAGGCACTACAGGCTGGGCTCCTCTTTGAGCAGCCCTCTGCTGAAAGAAGATGCCTTGAATAGGGCAGACAAGAATGAAGACCAAGATTAAAGCAAAGTTATTTCCTGCTTCAGAAGTAGTAGTTATTGTGGCTTGATCAAAAAAGCCACTAGATATTAATTTTGGAAAATAATCAGAGTGAAAGTTAGCTTTTCATCAAAGTATTAAAATAGTAGAAATGCTGTCAGTTTGAAAGACCAGTTTTCTAAAAATAAATAGAGATGAGATGGGTATTTGAAAACCAACCGACTTTTTTACAAGGCAAAGCTTTATGCATAATTAATATGTCACTGGGGGATTTTTCAGCTAATAAATATAAAAGCTAAACTGTTTAATTATCAAGATAATTTCAGCAACTTATTACTGCTTCTTCCGGTAGGACAGACTTCCCCAGTAGTCTGGAATGTTACTGAAATTAGCTAAAGCTGAGATCTAGCTGATAGTTTAAAATGTAGGGCTTGAAAACAGGAAAAAAAGACTTCTTTTCATAACTAGACACGCTTTTAATCTTGAAAACAACAATCTTTTGTTGTAATGAAGTTTGGAAGTGCTATATTTATTAGATTTCTTTTGTTAAGCATATTCTTTAATTGTCCTTAACAACATAGCTTCAGCATGTGAATTCGCTAGCTTTTATTCTTCCTCTTGGCTGAAGCGAATACAATTTAGCTATGTTTTACGTTCAAAAGCAAGCGAAATCATGCTCTTCCTCAAAACACAATGCACATTTCATTATGCGAAGTTGAAGAGCAGTGATCATGTTAGGTTTCATCTTGCACATTATATCCTAAGCCTCCTGTGGTCTCCAATTACACTTGTGTACCCACAAAGCATGAAGGATGAGTCTCTTCAGATATCAATCATGAGTTCAGTCCTCCTGACTGCAAAGCTCCCTTGCCCTTGTGTTATTGTAGAA
>NW_009618007.1:0-230 GCF_000690535.1 Cariama cristata
TCTCAATCCATGAGTTTTACTTTTTTTTCCCCTATTCTCCTCCCCATCCCCATGGGAGGGGGGAAGAAGTGAGCAAGGAGCTGTGTAGTGTTTGATTGTGGACTGAGGTTAAACCACAACAATGAATTTGTTGATGATGTGTTACGGATGACACAGTCATGCTTCATGACCAATTGAATCTGCAGCTAAAACCTGGAATATAATTTTTTTTTAGAGTTACCACCACCCCC
>NW_009618007.1:241-26254 GCF_000690535.1 Cariama cristata
AAAAAAAAAAAAGCCATACAGAAGTTATTCGTATAGTGTTTGAACAAAATTGTAAATGAGAGCAGACTGTGTCTGCTCACGCTGAGGACAGGACTTTGGCCAGATGTGAAAGCCTGGCCTGGGCTGGCAGCTCCCTGCTGAAGGTCAGAGCAGACAGCCTCTTCGGTTTGCACTCAGGCACTTGTTGCTAATTTTAGGTTCAACTCCTCAAACTTAAGTCTCGGGTCCACTAAGCTGAGTTTTTGCAAGGAAACTGAGGATCTTTTGATCTTCAGGAAAAATCTTCCCGATAGATATCTAACTCTCCACTCAACTTGCATTTCATGTGTTGTAATGAACAATTTCTCCTGATGCCTGCAGCTCCCCAGGCGGAGACGCTATGGGCGGAGGAATGTGACACATTCAACTGTCCCCCAGCCTTCTGCTCTCTGCATGTCTTTCATCCCCAGCTCACTCTCATGCCATTATTTTCCCATACCAGAACTTTGCTAAAAACTATGTGTTTGAAAAACAGAGGAAGGAGACCTTCAGGAAGTTTATCTTTATTATCCTGGAGAAGATAACGTTTCAAAAGCAAGGTGAAACAGGGAGACAGAAAAATAAGATTAGTGAAAGATACAGTATTATGGACCAGCACAGTGACAGAGACTGATTATAGCTTAGAAGATTCTGTCCTTAAAAGAGGAAAAAAAATCAAGCCCTTCAATCAGAGCGTTTCAGAAATATTATACAATAATTTACCCACTATCTGAAGCTCTTGTACTTCCCATGTCTCTAATCTGTAGTAAGTTTTGGGTTTGATTAAAAGTCTTCCTAACATGAAAGTCACTTTATTGAGTTTTTTTGTTTATTTGTGGTTTTGGTTGGATGTGTGGTGGTGGTGGTGTTTTCTTCTCAACTTTTACTTACTATATCTGTGTACAGTAAAGAGCTGTCTCTCCAGGGATGCTGTTACAGGAGAGGGTGCCCACACCGACCCACCTGCAGCTGCACTGCCCTGACCTGCAGTTCTCGGTGCTCAAGAGCAGATTTCAGGGGGACAAGGGGAGGAGAAACCTCCTGCCCAAGCCTTCAAAGAAGGGCATGGTATAACATGGCAACTGCAGATAATGGTAAGACTATTACAAGCCTTTGTGTAGTCTGGTTAGACCCTCATATAGCAATTGAAGAGGAAGAAAGAAAATATTTATTGTTACTTCATTTATTGGTTTTTAGATAAAAACCTATTAAATTATTTTTTCCAAATCTCTCTGGACAGAAAAATAAATATGCTGGGTAGAGCAAAACATTTGATTGGATTCAAACTGGAAAGATTTATTTTTTCCTTATAGTTAAAGTTGTCTGTCCCAAAATCTCTAGAATGTCCAAATGAAATGTTTCAGTTTTGAAAGTATTACAAGGGGAGGGGAGTTAACATTGAGCCTTTTATATCTATATTTGTATGTGTGCATACATGTATATACATATATGTATGCACAAGTACATTTGCACAAAATTTTATTTAGGTTTGTGGAATACATACTACAGAACAATGGGAAATAACTGAGAAATCTGCAAATACTTTACGAAAATTTGTGGTCCTCGGCTGGCATTTCTGTTCAATTCTCATAGCAGATGAACAGACGTGAACGACTGGATTAAAAGCTCAGTACTTGATTTCACATCAGACTGTATTTGGACTGATGTAATTCGCTTCTGTTCACTTATTATAGTAATGAAAGAATAAAATGATCTCCCCACAAATTGCTTTTGGAATGTGTGATGTTTGAGCATCGTGCTTATGACCAAGTTTATCTGAATCGTTACAAGCACCTATGTAAATGCTTGACTGTTTGCTATAGTAGGTCAGCCGTCTTTGATCACTGTTGCTAATATTTCCTACAATTTCAGCGCCACAGTCTAGAGTAAAATAGTATTTTGAAGCCCATCAAGATGATCTGGTCCACTGGAGAGGAGGTGGGTTGTACCGGGTGCTGGTGTGTGAGCGGGTCCCACTTTCCAAAGTGAGTTTTGGAGACCACTAACCCCAACAGCTAATCCCAGGTTTGCTTGACGAGGAAAATGCAGTTTTGGCATCCTGAAACTAATATTGTGATTTCCATTTGTTCACTTTCAGAAAGTCTCGGTTGCGGTTTAGATTTTGTTTCTCCTGCACTTTGCTTAGCGAAATAGGATACCGCAGATACAACTTGTTTTTGTTTTGCTGTTCCTTTGAACAAGTGATTTTATAGATACTTGAACATGAATTTCAGAGGATAAGGGGGTTGCTTGGCAACTAAACTGCAATATTTGCACTGGTACCTGCGGTGTCGTTTCCCTGCGTCCCGGGGAAAGTGCAGAGCGGAAGGCTGTGATGTTTCTATTTTTATTTGTCTCTTGTATTGCCGGGTGCTGGGGTTTGATGCCGCTCCTTGCTCGTGTTGTTGTCGTGCCTCGGACCCTGAGCATTCTCCAGGAGGACTCGGGGCAGGCAGCGTGCAACTGCTCGTCCAAATTACAGTCCCTAACGCAGAGGTGTTAGAAACTAAGTTTATGAAATATTCAGCAAAACTGTGTCTGTGGCTTGTCCTTTCTCTTTAAACTGCAGCCTGTTTAACTTTCCAATAGGAAAAGAAAAATCTAGGACTACGTCCTTTAAAAGTGATCCTTATCTTGAAGATCAATTTTAGGTAAGTAGTGGTAATATTATTTAAGGAGTGTTAAAAAAAAAAATAATTGTTGCAAGAAGATCCGAATATCTTTTTCTTAGACTACCAGCAAAGATAGTGGTAAATGATAGTGCAAAAAAGAGTCTAGTAGAATGAAGCCATCAAGTTTACAGATGTTATTGTTACTGATGGGGACCAGGCAATGAACAGGAGTAGTTTTCAGAAGCCGCTACATTATTTTATTTCTTTTTAACTGAGTCGTAACGTGACAGACTATCTTTTATTAATGGCAACTTGAGCTAATCTGCTAATTTTCTGGATTTTAGAAAAGCCAGAAAGTATTCCAAGATTAGTCATGCTACATGATGTAACACGCACACAAAGGGCTATGTTTTATTCATTGGTGATATGCAAAGAGCATTTCCAAATAGAAATGATCTTCCAGTCCTCCTACACCACCACATCTAACAACAGTTTATACAAGTGCTCTCTTGAGAACACCTTTGAAAAACTCCCAAAATAAAACAAAACAAAACAAAAGAACTAGCAAAAAGCTGCCTTCCCCTGTTACTTTTGCTGTATGGACATTTTTGGACTGCTTACAGAATATTCATCCTGTACTGAAGCTTAAAATTTTTTTTTTTGCACAAAAACTTTACTGGAAATGACAAAGGTTTCTTTCACAATTTATTTTCTTTTGTTTGTAAGTCTCAAACATTTTGTGCTTGATGCAAGACACACAGAATAATTTTTACTCTGGTATTTGTGATTTGAGCCTGAGACATAGAAAGTACCTACCCAAGGTAAAATGAAAAAGTAACTATGCATCCAATTTCCACTGAGAGGGAAGGAAAAAAAAAGGATGAAATCTTCTGTTGCTAACATATCACTTGAGTAGCATGGCATTTTGCTGATTACATGTCTGTCAAATGAAGGTGGTTTACAAGTGAGTGTGTGACGGTGCGTGTTTGCAACAGGCAAGGAACTTGGTGAAAACTTTCCTGTTATGACCGATGTTAAGAGCTTCAAGGGATGCAAAATGCAGGAGGTCTGGAAATGTGACATGGAGGGGTGGCTTTTTAGGACTCTTTTGGACTTGCCCATGATAAATAGCTGAATCCTGTTCCTTTAGACTGTATTTTAAGATGAAAAAGAAAAATATTTCTGAGCTGTGCTAACCTTCATTTTCAGATAGTCCCTTGTCATCCCTGCTTGCAGCTACTAGGAGAACTTAAATACCAGAGGGCATGGTAAGCACCACCAAGCTAAGTGGGCAGGGGATGGTTGAGGAGCTGCTCTCCAGGTTGAGCATGAATGTGGAAACCCTTTGGTTTTCATGCAGAAATTGCAGTTGTGCAGGAAAACCAACTGACTACTAAGCAAAGAGCACCCTGACATAGGCAAAAGTGACCTTAGGAGATGAGATGTCACAGCCCCGCGTGGTGACGCCGCCAGCTCCCTGCCCGCGCAGCCTGGTGAGCGGCTGGGGCTGCAGAGGGGCACGAGCCAACCGAAGGGGTTTCCTCCTTTCCATTGCCTGTGCCTATGTTCGTAGCTGCAGGCTGTGAATTAAAAGAAGCAATTGGAGCAAAATTTTCAAATGTCAAGTACTTTGATCCTTCACCTCTCAAACTTTGTCAGCTACGAGTGAGAGAACAGAAGTGCGGAGGATGCTTTTCCCTCTGAAGAAGCCACTAAGATCTCTAACATTAAATTTATACACAAAGTACTGTTGCAAACATATTGCCATGTATGGCCCGTAGGTATATCAATCTGTCTTTAGGGAAAAAGTGATCAAATCAAGGCAAAAGGACTAGTTTTACAGCATATATAGACACTGTTTCAAATCATACAGGGTGCTGCTTAAAGGGAAGGTCCCATCATGTACTCGGTGCGTTTCCTTCAGCTCTGCCCTTGAGCTTGTAAAAAAAAAAAACATGGTACAAGTGTTATTTTCTTTTTCAACACAGGCATTTTAGTATGGAAGGGTTCAGTAATTAGCTAGGGTTAGTTTCAGGAGGTGAACTGATTGCTGCCTCCTACATTATCCTCCTGAGGGAAATTTTGATCATAAAATTCAAAGGCTGACCTTGGTTCAGGTTATATAAGGAATATTGCATTCAGTTTGACCTTCACAATCTAGATTGAAAAAGATGAAAGGATTAGCTGAAATTGAACACTACGCCTAGCGTCCAAGAAGGGGAAAAAAATAGCTTAAACCATGGTACCTATAAATTATACATGAGAAGCCTTGTATGTTAATGTTATAATCTTATGTCACCAGGCTTCTTGCATTAGCTGGGTGTGTAGGTGTCTTATTAGGTGAATAACAACAGTCACTTTAAAAATAACACATGCAATGAATAGTCCTGGGGGGGGAGGAGATACACTTTTTTTAATAATCTGAAAACCTAAACTGCATAAAATATTTGCAAAAGGATATATTTTTATATAAGTACAAGATTTGTCAGTAATCTGTAGTGCTTTTCCACCTGATTTTTTTATTTTTTTTTTTCTCCACTCCCCTCCTCCATAATAGCAGCGAACTTATATAATGCCAAATTTAATGGAGGGAAATGCACTGTGCTCTCCATGCCCTCCAGTTAACAAGAGCAGCTGAAGGCAAAGCTTTGTCACTGTTGCTGCTTGGCTCGTTCAGGCTCCCACGGCGACTGTGTCACCCTCACCTGGGGCTCCTTCCAGCACGCATTGGCATGCTCTTAGGGAAAGGTACTTGCGGTAATTAACTTGATAGATGGTTTCTATCAAACAACTCTTGTCCCTATGAACTGCCACTGAGATACTCCACACGAGGAAAAGGCAAGTAAAATTTGACCCTAAATAACTCCAAGATCTCCAAGCAGCAACAATTGATCGAATCGTGCCTTTTCCCCACTTCTGCTCGGGTGCAGGCTTGCTTTGCACGTGGTGATGCTGTTCTGCAGAGATCCAAATTTCAGAGTCGGTTCCTACAGTTTGGATTATGATTTAAAATGCACTTTTCTGTTTTTGTCAAGATTGCTGGGCCTTGATATAAATGTTACTTATTGAGTGACCAGAAGTATCACAATAAAAAGTTTTCAGGTAGAGAATGGGGATTCTTAGAGGCTTTCCACTAAGACGATTTATGACAAAAAAAAAAAAAAAGGAATTTCTGTAGAACTTTGTATTCTGTAGAACTTCATGTTGTTTATCAGAGAAAAAGCACGTTAAAACTTTTTTTATATTGACCCTTTTTTTCCTTTGTCTTGGGATGTAATGTCTGACAGTCCATACAGTGATATCTTGAATAAGTCTTGTGAGGAGCAGCTGAGGGAGCTGGGGGTGTTTGGTCTGGAGAAGAGGAGGCTGAGGGGAGACCTGATCGCTCTCTACAACGACCTGAAAGGAGGGTGTAACCAGGTGGGGGTCGGTCTCTTCTCCCAGGCAACGAGTGACAGGACAAGAGGGCATAGTCTGAAACTGCGCCAGGGGAGGTTCAGCCTAGAAATGAGGAGGCATTTCTTCACAGAAGGGGTCGTTAGGCATTGGCATGGGCTGCCCAGGGAGGGGATGGAGTCACCATCCCAGGAGGTCTTTAAGAAAAGTCTGGATGTGGCACTTAGTGCCATGGTCTGGTTGACGTGGGGGTGTTAGGGCAAACGTTGGACTTGATCCCAGAGGTCTCTTCCAACCAAACTGACTCTGTGATTTCATGGTCATATCACATGACGATTTTATGTAGAGCCATTGCTTTCTTTAAATACTCATAAATTAGTAACAATCATCATGCCAGTGTAAAAATTACCTATCTATTTTTTCTTACGCCTTTTGGTTTTGATGCTTTGCTCTCTGAAGTGATTTTTCGTGTCCTGAAATTTTCCACTCTTACACCAGGCACCAATGTTTTCAGAATAGTTGATATACCTGTAAGTTAGCAGACCAAGATTTCTTTTTTTTCTCTTTCCAGTCCCCAGCTATTTCAATTTTTTTTTTTTTTTTCCAGTCTTGCTAATTCCATTCCCCAGGACTTGTGTTGCTGATATGCTCCCTTTGGCAAACTATAGCACCTTAGCTGTCACTGCTGGGGTTTTTATCTTGGCAGAAAAAACTGGACAGACCTGTATAATCTTCAGCGTATTTATAGTGCTGATTTGATTTATTGTTAGTTCTGACACAGAGGTGCTGACTGTCGACATATAATATGCTTATTGATTAAATCAGGGGAGAGAAGACACCGACAATGATGAAAAAACAGAAGTTCCCCCAGGATGGGCCAGAGCTGCTACACTTAACCTGTCTCCCCTGTGCTCCCTAGGAGTTTTCAAAATCTTGAAATACAAATTAACCTGTAAAAGTAAGGCCAAAAATGCTGAGTTTCACCTCAAAACGTGAAAACCCTGGACCTGGCTGCACAATGTTTTCCAGAGTGTGTGTCCAGACTGCACGCACGATTTCTGTGCATTTTAATTTTAAGGGCATTTCAATATATTTTCTAGGTTTTGTTATATGTCTTACTGACCTGTGCTGTGACAATGTGCTGAGTTACTTCTATCGCTGGATGCAGTAACTCACTAATACTTTAAAGCAACATAAAAAGTGGGTTGGCCTGCTCCTAATCGACCACCCAGCTGGCTGATCATCGCAATCTTGAATAATCTCATTTGTCAGGAAGCCTAGAAGGTGAGGCTCTGTTCAATTCTCGGGCAGGTTAAACTTTAAAAAAATTTTAGACCAAAATGTGCATTTTACTTGCCAACACATTTGTTTTCAGTAGCATAACCTGGTGCGAACTGTCTCCCAGCTTGAAATGTATGAATAAGCTGCATTCTCCTATGCTGATTCTAAGTGATGATCAGGATTGCTCAGGATACTCAGAGTGGTGAATGCTCTCAGTAGAATTAATTTTTCCTGTTTAATAAAGGGCCAATACTTAACAGAGTGTTGTCCTTTAACTAACACTTAAGTTAGCCTAATCTAAGTTAGTTCTTGAAATTAAAATAAGCTAGATATAGTAAAAAACTATTAGACCATAAAAATAAAAGCATAAACAGGAAAAACATTTATTAAGGGGAATCTTTTTATATTACATGTCAATAAGTACATTGATTACGTTAAATGACAACATCACATTATATCCCCTTCCCATTGCTCTGGCAAATGCTGTCAGACCAGCTTCTGCAGGTGAATTCCCAACGGCCGAGCGAGATCCGGTTGTACTTGGTACTAAGGCATCCTTGGGAAGGGGCTGTTCTTCCCAGAGGAGGGGAAGAATTTACTAAACTGGACTAAAACCTCATGTAAGCAGAGAACCGTGTGACCCATTTACTACATTAACCACCATCTGCAACTGAGGCTATGTCTAGCATGAACTTGCAAATGGAAATGGCTTGACTTCCATAGAATTTGTACTGGGCAAAACTCTTGTTTAGAGGTTTTGAGGTCAAATTGGTTAAAATATTGTTTGTTATACATCTTCCTTCTTTTATCATGAAGGCAATAAGAGAGTGTGGCACATTCCCTTCACTTTACCGTGTTTCCCAAACTCTCCACATAAATGTATGTTAAAAAATGTTTAATTTGTTTTTGAATATGGAAATCTAGAAATAATAACATTTGCTCCTATGAGATGTCTTTCATAGTTAAAGATGAAAGGGCCTGTAGGAGCAGTTAATTCATTAATCAAACAGAATGTCGATGGGGGTCTGTTACTGTTTTCTGAGATTATTTTTTTTTTTTGTGGAGAACTTGAAGACTATGGCTGATAATTCATATTTGTAGCCATAAAGGCAATTCTTTTTGCAGGAGAGAGAGTTGAAGCATGGAGATAAAAATTATTATGGTTAAAGTATCTGGTAAGTCAGTTCGGACACCGAAATTCTTAGTTTGTTCCCTTTAAAACTAGTCTGGACTCCTTAAAGCTGGTCTGTATTACTAGAAAAATCTGTGATAATTCATATTAAATTTAACCACGGTGTTTCCATAGAGATGATGTTTAACATAAAAATAGCTGAAACATTTTGACATTGATTCTGAGACTATAGTTAATAACCTCTTATTTTAATGCTCTTACCAACCCACAGCAATACTAAAGTATAGAAATAAATCCTTCATTTCAATAGAATAACTTGTATAATGAAATATGTGAAGGTAACAAAATTTGTCTCCAATTTAAAACAATAAAAGACAGCTTCTCTATGAATTGTAATATGTAACTTAGCTTGTTACATCAAGGATGAGTTAAAAGGAATATTGTAATGTAAATTTCCACAAATGGGTTAGATGTTTATAGGTCTGTAGGGTAGGGCAAAGGAAGAGAAAACGTTCATCAATATAGATGTTTGAATTTTGTGGAAGAAGTCAGAAGCATTGATTTTGGTTAGTTTACTTTATTGGCAATGACTGCAGGAATGTTTTCATAATAGCTTCAAGTGTTTCTAGAGGTGAAACAAAATTATCTACCTGAACAGTCTACTGAGCAGCCAATGTGAACAGAGAGATTTTTTGGGTTTCATCCTCGAAAAGAAGCCAAATCTGATGAACATGGTGAAACTGAAGATTCAGTGATTATAGTATCATTACACAGGAAATTTATTTTGGGTTATTTGCACTGCATGGTAGATTTTAGCAAGGTAGAGTTGGAATAGCAAGCTGAAAGAAATCCAGAGATTAAAATTAAAGGATAAAAACTGCCTGTACTTTAATGGGGGAAGAAATGAAGCCTGCAGTATGGTGATGCCATTGAAAGTTAAGAGCTGGGCTGTCATCCCATGCCTAGAGTTTGGGTTGTACTCAGGAGGTGGAAAGTCTTCCTCAACTGTGATGCAGCAGCCTGAGTTGCTTAAAGAATCAAGAAGTCTGAGCAGGATTGGATCATCCTGGTAACTCAGGGCAGAGCGTGGTGTTGAGCAACCTTGACTTTGAAGTGATACGAGTCACCGTGTTGGGAAGGCTCTTCTAGACCTCTCTTTCTTTGCCAGCATATGGTTTCGGATAGTTAGTTCTGGTCTGTAGATTGTTGCTGGTGCATTTGAATGAGAGTAATTTTAACACATTCAACTGAGATTAAATAAAGAATAGAAAACTCCAGTGATGATGGAAGGGGGAGACAGTTGATCACATGTCCAGATGGCCAATCTGAGACTATGTATCAGCCACTTGAGTTCAGGAACAGAAATGGAGAAACTCTGAATTACTCAAATACTTTTATGTAAATTTTACATAGAATCCATCATTTGTATGCATCTGGAAAGCCTGGGTGAAATTTAACAATGCATACTTGCTTGAACCATGCATATGTTCAACCAATTTTCATGCAGGTGCAAATCTGGAGGGAAATCGTTTATACCGGATTTAGGATTTCTACAGTAGGATGCATCTCCAGTTGACTGTAGCATAGAGCCGTTTAATTTGCTTGCATTAAATACCATATGTTCTCTCTTTGTGCCAAACACTATACCAAACATTTGCATGCTGTTGTCAGTAATATTTCCTTTAGGAGTAATGCCATGTCATTTTAAAAACCCACTCTCTAAAGCTCTGCTCTGTTTCTGCAAAATGTATTGCTCATAGACAATTTTAGTCTAGGAGCAACACGACAGTTCTTCCTTTTGGGTGCAAAAGCACTACCATAATTCAGGCTGTCAAAAAAAGTATGTAGGTATGTCAGTAATGTACCACTGCTATTTAGCTATGGATTTTTTTCTGCCATTGTATTCAAAACAAAAAAACTTTTCTAGGGAAATGAATGCTCTTCCTTTTTAACTGTATATCCAAATTGGAGCTAATAACCTGCTGTGCACAAATACCCCCAAAACTTAAAATTAAATTGTTTTGGCTTCAGGAAATGAAGATCATCAAGTGATTAGTGGGCTATGTGACTAATTAGGACATTTGACTTTCATTCTTAGTGAATACCTGTGACTGGTGAATCTCTTCATCCGTGAAGTGAATGCAGCTATATCCAAGTAACTCATAAAGGCGATGTTAAAAATGCTTTGGGATCCCTCGTTTGAAAAGCTTTGAAGGAGAAAAGCAGCATTATCTGCAGTGGGGTTTGGGGCTGGAAATCCTGATCTGTGAGGAACTGAGGTTGATGCTGGGAATCGCTGTCATGCTTGGGTAGAGAGGACTTAGTGCACTGCACAGGAGGGAGGAAAACAATTACAAGGACTATTTCATAAACTTTAGAGTGATCTTCAGAAAATCTGGCAATATATTATCTGTTCTAAGTTGCAGCAATACCGATTTCTATTCCGAGATGCTTGTCTTCCAAGGCCTCCATTCGCTGTGTGACTTCGCCCTGTTTGTCCCAGCTCTGCTTCGGTGATGAAGGCAAGAGCGGTCACCTCGCTGGGCGTTTGGGGACTCACGGGGGATGCACAATGGTAAAAAAGAGGGTATTGAATAGGTACATTCTGCAAATGACTCCTAGAAAATTAAAAAAACCAACCAACCAAAAAAAAAAGCCACTTTAGGTGTGTGTTAACAAAAAGAGCTGAAATATTTTTTTGACTGTATATTGTCATCCTGTAAAGTGCTGTTACTTCTTATTAAAAATGATGAAGTAAATTTAAAGCAGATGTTTTAGACATTTGTGAATTCTAGTTTGCGTGTTTGAGATTTTTGTTGTCTGTACTAATTTTTCTTATTTCTGTGGCTCTGATATATTTGTGCCGCTCATAGAACATATTAGAGATCTTTATAAAAAGAATTTGACAAAGATTATACCGATACCTCATTATTTCTGCTTTTGAGTTTCCAGATAATCACAGGGAACTTATTTGGGTACTAATGTGGAAGTTGTTAAGTGACTGTGCATGACTTCCACTGAAAATCAGAGCTAATTAAAATATAATTATTTTAAATTGTCGTGATACTTCAGAAACAATATTAGAAACACGGAAGGGGAAACTGAATGAATTGATTTCAAATGAGATCCTCATGTTGTCCAGGCAATTATGCTGATTTTAAATGTAATTCTGCTGAAACAGAGGGTAGATTGGAAGAGGTCAGGTAGTGCCTGAAGCAAATTAATGACCTGATCCAGTCGCGTTGTGAAGCATTGCTGGGATCCCCAGTAACTAATTGCTGGGATTTGTCATTATTGGAGTAGAGACTTTGGTCTACCAGGTGATGGTGCACAGCCTGCTTTTCACCAAACTCTGACGGTATGAAGCAGGGAGCAATTAATGCAGTAAAACCATTAAGGGTAAGGTTTAAAACAGCATCGATGTGCAAAGTGAGCATCACTGTTTGCTGCTGCAGGAAGGTGTGGGGGCTCATTGCGCTGGCATGTTCAAAAGGGGATGGCACAAACACATGAACAACAGGTCTGCAACCAAATCCTGCCAGACTGGGACGTACCCTCTGGGGTCACCAATCTGCCAGGCGGTTTACGGTCTGTTTACTTACGGTGACAATATTCGCAGCCACTGAAAAACTGGGAGAAGTTACCTCTGTGGACGCTATGCTAATGTCATGGATGAAGTGATTTCTGAAACTATAGTAGAGGCTTCAATATTAAAATTAATTATTAATTAGTATTAAAGCAAGTATTTATTCCATTTCTATTTATATATAGATATTTATTTCCTACTTAAAAAAAGCTACAAAACCTGTACTCATAGCCAGTGGTAGCTGGAAATAAAATGAAAAAAAAGATTATTGGCACCTGTGTCTGCAAGGGCTTGTCGTCTGCCTTGTGCCATGATGATTGATTCAAAAGCATCCACTACCTTTCTTTTAAAAACACTGCAAAAGTAACAATAACAAATTAAAACTGTTGTGAAGTGAGTTTTCAGGAACTCCTAAAGTTGTTAAGTTTTACTTTAAAGTTGTGCTACTGGAAAAAGCAAGATACAACTTGGAGGGGAGAGAGTATGGACATAGGGGATATTTTGCTAAAAGGAGCCCTCTGGGCAGGGGAATTATGGTCATAAGGTTAATATACAGGTAATGCAAGATTAAATACGTCTGCCTAGTCATGGAAAGACTGGGTAAGAAATGGAAAAAATAATTCTGAGGTGCTCAAATGATTAATAAGTCTCGGGTCAAGTTCTGCACAAGATTTCCATTTAAAACAAATAGGATCAGATACTTCTCGTTATAAGATTTTTGAAATGCATTTATCTTCTACGTGTTGTTTTGGTGATATTATTTCAGACACATGTCAGAAAAAAATGTAAATATTAATCTACACTGTATTTGTTTTCAATTTTATTAAGGAAAAGTGATAATAACTTCGGATTTTCTGTGGTAAGTTTTGGGTTGAAGCAATAACTTACAGTACAAACTGCAGACACATTAGGGTAAGGAGGTTTTAGAAAGGCTCTGAAAAAAAAGGAAGATAAAGCTGAAAGCAGTAGTTCACTATATATATATTTTTTTTTTTTTTTGAATGAAAGAGCTAACAATATCATGCTTGGTTGCAGAGGAGAGGCTGCTTGTATTCAGTTTTTCAGTAAATGTGGTGTGTGCTAATTTCCTTGATGATCCACAGTGACAAAGAAAAAGTAATTGTGAAAAGTCCAGTTGTGGAAAGCGTTAGAGCTGCAGGGTTTGAGCTGCCGGGGCTGCAGCTTGCTTTTCCAGAAAAAGTTTTTTTTTCTTGAAAAGAAAACAAGAGACCCAACTGAAAAGGACAGAGGAGAAACTTATTCTTCAGGTTTTACTATTAATCTTGAAGATTGCAATGTAATCTTGAACTATTTTAAACAAAGTAATAAGTAATCTCTGTGCCCAGAGATGAACAGATTTTTTTGTTGTTGTTTTTGTACTTTTTGTTCACAGTCCTGCGGTTTCAGACAACCAGAGCTCTTTGAGATAATGGAGAGGAAACCCTGCAGATACGGTGACAGAAATGGCAATTACTCTACCACCAGGGCTTAGATGTCTACATCAATCACATCACGCTCAGGCATTGAGATCTGTGGACTTTGAAAAGATGCCCCAGAGGAGGGAATCTCTGCGAATGAAAGGGTGAGCTGCAACACCCCGGGTAGGACCGTAACTTTCCGACTTCTTCGCAAGGTGACAGATTTTGTGCCAGTGGAATTGGAGGGGGGAAAGATGGCCAGTGGAATATAGAGCAAACTGTGTATGATGTAATGTGAGAAAGAAATGAGCTTTCATCAGAAGAAATAAATGAAAATTCAGAGAGTATTTCTCAGACTGGAACAGAAAATTCTCTCATGAGGCTCTGAAGGGTAGTTCTGAGAAGTTCACCTAGACAAAATTTTTCTACCAAAACTGGGAAGGATTCATTAATGTGAAAAATATCCATAAGTTCTCTGGTTGCCCCAGGTGACATACATAGGACAGACAAAAATAAATTTATATTTTAATTCATATAGGTGAATTGCTACTAAGCGCCTTTTGTTTGTAAACCTGATTTTGTAATGACTAGTACTTTGGGAAGGAGACGATTCTTGCCTGTTAGCTCAAGCACCTTTGGGGGACTGTGCATTCCAGAACGGGAATAATAACTAGTAATAATACCACATTGTCTTTAATCTTTACTAACAAATTTTCATTGCTTATTTTTAAAGTGATAATCAGAAATGATGAATCTTACAAGCTCAGTGATACCATTAAAAGTAGAGAGAGCAACCTTCTTAAATCATTTGCAGATTCAGCCGCTGGTTTCCCGGTGGGTTTCGGGAAGCATCTCTGTTCTCGGTGAACTGGGCTGGGACTGCTCTGTTTTCTCTGACAGCCCTATGGGAGAGTGCCAGGACAGGTGAAGTTGGAGATAGGGATGGATAGGCATCACTCTTCAAGGACTACGGTTCTATTGTAAAAAGTGCTGGCTTTGTACTTTCAGGGAGAGTCAGGAGTTGTAACTGAGCTTGGCACAGCACGATGCCCAAAGCCAGCATGTATCAGTCTTTCTGTACAATACAGCTCAACAATTTTAGCCTTGAAGTATGTTTTCCTCTTTCTGCTGTCTTTTAACTCACTGCTTGCAAAACTATGTAAGAGCATGTGTTGATGTTTCCTTCTTGGGCGGTTCGATTTCGGAAGCCTTTCCCGCTTTTGTTCTAGAAGCTTAGAGGGGAAAAAAATAGAAAGTTTCCTTCTGGTAACTGTGTGTAATTTGTGCTAATTTGCAGTTACTGCCTCAATAATTCATTTGACAAGCTCAGCCTTTATTGTGGCAGAGGATTCATCTCAGAAACCCAAGTGTGTCCATATGCTTACATGTGAATCTGACACACTGCAATGTTCCCGCTATTAACTTACTGATGGATAAGGGAAGCTTGTACCCTTTAATGCCGTGCATCTGACTTTGACTACTATCAAATATTTAAAGTGGCAATAAATAATGAAATAGCTTTGTTTTCTCTCCAGCTCCAAAGAACAAACAAGGCAAGGGTAGAGAGAGGGGAAGCAAGAACATTAATTTTTAAGCTATTTCTTTTCTTGCTCAGCCTGGAGGAGGTGCAGGAGAAATCCAAAGAGCTCAATCAAGAACTGATGCTTCTGCATGCCTCTTCTATGGCATGGTCCTGCACACCGCTCTGGTGAAGATAGGACACTTGAGTGTGCTCACCCAGCTTGCAGCAGCACTTTCACAGGTACTCATTCATGGCCCTTTAGGAGGGGAAAAAGTCTTCATTTTCAAGATATATGTCATGTTCTTTTTCAGAGAAGGATGTAAAGCCAAGTTCAATCTACCCTGAGCTGGTACAGCAAGAGACACTGTGAGTTAGACCTTGCCCCAAGAGTGAAAAACTGAAACACTTTTGTGATTTTCCTACATTTTTTCTCCCCTGAAACTGTCAAGTAAAAAAACCCCAATGACTCCTGTCCTTCTAGAGAGTTCTGCCTCAGCTGCTGCTTAAAGAGCATACCTATGGCATTGATTTTCATTGCTTTTGTTTCTCCTTAGACAACTTTTAAATCTGAGACTGTACAAATAATATAAATACCAAACAGTGATATTATAAATTGATTTTCATATAAAATCCTAGGACAGTTGCAAGGAGAAAAAAGCTTTTTTTTTTTTAATTACAAATCTGTAATTCGAAATAACGTATTTTGTCAATATTGACTGCTTTTTCAAATACCGATGAAAGACACTGATTAGATACAAGGCAGCACCGTTGCCGTTCACCTGGATCCCTGAACACCTGACGGCTGGTCATAGTGAGATGGGTCATAACTGATGATGTCCAGAGCCTGAGAGCAAGGATTTACCATGTGGGACAGGGAAATCCAAATTCTTCTGGTAATGCGGTGTTGTGGTGGAAGAAAGAAACCTTCAGAGGTAGGGCTTGAGTGTGCTAATTGTTTCCACGTGGCTGTAAGGCTTTCAGACTGGAGCTGGCCTCGCTCAACTCTTCTGCACGGGTCCCCTCAAAGCTTCTAGCTATGAGACTGGCAGAGGCAAAGGGCACAAGCTGCCATGTGGATATGTCCTGAATCCACTTTCTGCCACCAACGGGGTCAAAAGAAGAGGAAGCAAATATAAAACCTGGATCCGGCCTGTGTGAATGCCACGAAGAACGACAGAAGAGGTTTGTTACTTTACTCACTGTTGAAAAGCTGCTTTGCTGTTTAGTAGGAAAAGTGTTTTTCTGGGATATGCGGCAGCAGCGGTTTGAATGGATGACTGTGTGCACCGGGGATGCTCGCTGATGCAGCAGCCTGCTGTGCTGCGTCAGGACAGCGCTGGAGCAGCACCCGTGTGCAATCCAGAGCAGTATCTTCTTTTGTGTGGGTACGACAGTCTGTAAAATCTCAGCTTTTATCCTGTTTTAAAAGTTATTTCAGCTCTGCTAGGAAACAAGACTTTTAAAAAGAAACGAATTGAGTGAATCAGCTGTGGGAACAATAATGAGTTTCATATTCTGCAAAGATCAAAGATGGAGTGACACATAAAAAACACCAGGTATCTGAACATTTCAGGTATTTAAAAATGATCCAGCTGTAGTTCTGTTTGGAGACAGTCTCATTTCTTTGTAACCAGAACATCAGTTCCTGCTTGAAGCATATTGTCCGGACTATAAACATGTTTGCCACTCAGGAAATTTTACATATGCTGTTGTTCGTTTTGTTTGGTGAGCTGCGTACTGCTGCTCTGTAGTCAGAGCCTCCCGATTCAGTTTGTGGAGGCTGCTGTCTGCATTTCCTTCTGCCCAGCGCCTCTACAAATTGCTTTCACTACAAATCAAAGAGAAATCTGAGCAATAATTTCTCTTATTCTGTTTACAGCCTTAAGGTTTGTGGCCCTCTCTGGACGTTGCACTTGCAAAGTCTTTTTAGTGAAGAACTCAGAGGTACTTGTCTGCAGCAAGAGGGACCTGCCCATGATACACAGGCATATATAAATATATACATATGTATACACATAAGCTGGTCTCTTCTCCCTGGTATCCAGTGACAGGACTCATGGAAATGGTTCAAAGCTGCACTAGGGGAGGTTTAGACGGGACATTAGGAAGCATTTCTTGACTGGGAGGGTGGTAAGCCCTGGAACAGGCTTCCTAAAGAGGTGGTCGATGCCCCAAGCCTGAAGGGGTTTAAGAGGCATTTGGACAATTTGGACATTTGTGCCCTTAACAATACGCTTTAACTTTCGATCAGCCCTGAAGTGGTCAGGCAGTTGGACTCGATAATCATTGTAGGTCCCTTCCAACTGAAATATTCTATTCCATATATTCCTTCTCCCATCACTAAGAATAAAGAAAAGGTGTATTGTGATGAGTATAAGCTCTAAAAACGGCCGTTCCTAACTTCTGTAGTTACTTAGTTTTTATCATTATTTCTATATGTTCTGATCCGAGGTTGGTAGAAACTAGTTAAGTCTTTAGATTATTTCTGAAGGATTTGAACACCTCCTATTCTAAAGAAGTGAGCAGATGGTTTCCTAAGGGGCTAGAGGACACCCATCGAATACACGGGCAGGCACAGCCAAGCTGAGGGGCTGCGGTTATGGGAGCACAGGGTGTGATGCAGAGGGTCATGCTGTTGTTTCGGGTGGGGAAGAGGGGAAACCAAAGGTCATACACTTAAATATAACAGTAGGTTTCAGTGTTGAGCTGAGTCTCCACCTACAAACGTGCTTCTCCCAATCTGCCAGAGGTTGAGTGCATCAATTAGGCAATTATTTAATTAGCAGTTGGAAGTGTATGACTGAGAGAGGCTCTAGGAAAAAATCTGGTCAAATGAAAGCCATGCCCTTTTTCTTCTCTGGAGTGGTTTATGGATCCCTGCATCCTGATTCCTTTAGTTTCTTCTCTGGCAGTGCTGTGTGTGAGCACTGCTTTGTGATGCTGCAAAATAGGGGTAGTTCTTTTGATTAAAACGGGTCAACAAAAATTCATACCGGCTTAGTGGACGGACCAGAGCTTTTCACTTCATTTTTATACATATTTAGCCAAGGGAAAGCATAGGGCAGGGGCTATGCATTTGAGCTTCAGGGAGAAGAAAAAAATGTTACATACCATTTCAACAGGTATTCTGATTTTGTTTGGAGAAAAGTTGCCGGTTCAACAGGTAATTTTTCTCCAAAGGTAAAAATACCTTTTTAATTGCAACCAATCTAGCATGATTACTTTTATTTTAGAGCATCATGATGATGAAGCATGCTGAGATAATTGGCTTGAATAAACTGTCCCTACCTATGCAAATAAAAGATGGAAAAGTTGGGTCTATTCTGAACATGTGGTGTTCAGGCAGGAGGGAAAAACTTTCAGCAATACTGGGGCTGACGGCTAAGATTAATGCTCATCATCTGCACTTATTAGTGCTTTTTGAATTTTACTTCATATGCAAAATGTGCTAGAGGATTTCACCTTTTACAACAAATCCACAGTGCTGTGTATACAGTCACCCCTGTTGAGCACTGCGTAAAGTCTAGAATTACTTTTGAATCTTGCACAATTGTCCTCGTCTTGTTCAACTGTTGATAATATGTGTGGGAGAGTTCCTGGAGACAAATACTGCTTGGAGTTTTAGTCCAGTGATCTGCTCTTGAAGATTTTAATTTTGTGGAGGTGTGTTTGTAAGGTTTAAGACCATTTCGGGAAATTTAATTGCAATGTATTAATACAATTTTTTTTTTTTAATTTTTTTTTTTTAGCAGGAAAGGGTTGTCAGGGATTTTGCAGACTTTTTTTCTTGTTTCTGTGATGCTCATGGCCATGAAGGTTTTGCAAAGAAGTAAACACAGTTTTTCCTGAGTGAGACAAAGATGACCATTTCCAGAGGCTCCTGCTTGTGTCCCAGACCTCGTCTCCAAATGAGCAAGCAGCTCCAGACTGTGCTCACATCTTTGGTAGGAGGGCTCGCACCATTTTAGTAAAGGAGGAAGAACTGCAGAGATTCCTGCCAAGGTTTTAGTGAGGGCAGAGAGGAGTGCCTTGGTTTCAGCTGTGGTTTTGAATCAGACCATGAGAAAAAAACTTTAAGAAAACATTTTTCTTCATAATGTGTAGTTGTAAGTATTATACTAAGAAGCTAGTATCTTAAAAAACCTGAAGTGTGCCTGTGTGTATTCTGAAGGAGAAGGTGTGTTGCTGCTGTTGGGTTTGCACGCCACTTCTGTGAGGAGGGACGGAGCCGTTGACAGTGCCTGGTGCTTTCCCAGCTCCACACTTCAAGGAGCTGACAAGCGAGGAAGAGCTAAAGCAATGCCAGCTCATGCGTGTTAGGACAAGAGGCTTCTAACTTTGCCTGGCCAAGGAAGGCAAGAGTTTTGAGACGGGAAGATGGCCTTCCTCGCCCTGCTGATGTGGCCCACAGGGTGAGATGTGCCGGGTGGGGATGCAGCGGAGGGCATTGCCCTGCCTGGGAGCTGCTGGGCATCTCGCCCGGACCCCTTGCAATCAGCTGGGAATGGCTTTCTCTGTACTTGTGTGCAGCTGTATCCTTTTTTTGTGTGTGTGTTAGCATCTGAAGTACTGCTGTTGTGCAAACAGTATACATAATTTTTTTTTCTGGCACTCCCTGTGAATGCAGCGAGGCTCTTAACCTATTTCTGCCTTGCAACTTGCTGCTTCAGTCTGCTGAGAGGTGAATGTGCTCCCAGGCACACGTCGTCTTTCTCCTTCCTTCCAGTCAATAGTGGTTTAACGTCAAACTATATTATGAAATTTAAGAAAGAAAACTGTTGCAGAATGACCATCAGAAATATTAAAGTATAATTGGAAGTGAAGGATTGGAGTTAAAAATTTCAAGATAGTTAATTATCATTGCATAAGCACACAGAAATGACTGTTTGAACAACTTCTTAAATCATTTTATCTAAACGGTATCGTTAATATTAGAAATATTTGGCTAGGAGACAGCAAAATTGCTGTATTTAGTATGAAGCTAATGAGTTAGACTACTGTTATACGTAGAAAACATTCTCAGTAGATGACAAATAATTGGTATTAAAGAGAGCAGGTACTTCTTATAATTATTTTTCTTTGCACAGAACAGG
The DNA here is from genome assembly GCF_000690535.1 of Cariama cristata. Classification (NCBI taxonomy): domain Eukaryota; kingdom Metazoa; phylum Chordata; class Aves; order Cariamiformes; family Cariamidae; genus Cariama; species Cariama cristata. The sequence goes on from NW_009618007.1 coordinate 20,300, forward strand.
AGAGTCTGGAGGTTCATAATAGATTTTTATAACAATAAAGAGAAAATTTGAATCCTTACCAGTAATCAAGTAATACTGCCATATGGTAACATGATAAATGAGGTCTGAAAGGAGAGCTATCATTCTGAGCCAGCAGTCCCATGAAAGATTAGATTAAAACAGCTTAGATAGAAAACATTAGAAAAAGTCATGACTGTGAATGGATGAAAAAGGATGAGTAAGAGTTACTCTGTAAATGGAAGGGGGGAAATAGGAAATAGGATGAATGGCAAAGAACAAAAAGTAAATGGCAAAGAACCAGCTGGATTCAGTATTAAACTCACGCAACAGCAATATTACCTGTCCAGGAGCTTGGAGGGGGAGAATGAATAGCATCGGTCTGTGACAACTTAACAAGTTGTCGCAGGTCTCTGGAGAAATATGGATGTGGTTGGGATATTTGGGTCTGTGAAGAGTCAGAATAAATACGTGAATTCGAGTACCAAAGCATGGCATGTAACTGTGCTCTCTTTCCCAGAGAAGGTGGCCATGGTTTAGCATTTTGGAGTTTGAAAATGTTGGCTGCAATGTGTTGAATGCAGAGCTTGTATTTATGAGATTACACAGTTCTTCGCTTAATATTCCTTTCACTTCGTATTTAATCTTTTCTTTTTTTTTTCTGCTTTTTAATATTTATTTTGCCTCCTCCAGTAGGGAAACCAGTGGTAATATGGTGAGAAGTGGTAAGAGCTTTTAATCTTCTCAGCTTGTGTGATGTTTCTCCCCACGCACTGAGGCTCTAGAACTGGGTGTCCTTGGGCTGTTTGCAAACCATACCTGCTACGGGATTATCTATCCCAGCAGCAGGGATCCCTGTAGATCAGCTGAGGGTTAAACAGGCTGTGCTATCTCTTCAGCAGCAATAGCTCGGGGCTGGCGGGACTGAACAGTTATCTTTGCAGGGTGGCACATCTCGAGGCAGGGAGATCTGTTCCTTGAGTTTTGTGCTGGAAAAAAAAAAAGTGTCAGTGCAATTAGGTGGTTGGGATCTGTATTAAAACATGTGGGCTGATGGGTGCTGTGCTTTCAGAGGGATAGAGTTCTTTCAGTATACGTGGGACTTGTGCCTTTATTTTATTTACCCAAACATGTAAAGATTTTGCTGTCTGTAGAGTATGGAGGTAGCCGAATGAAAACTGTGCATACATTTGAGAAGGGGTCAGGAAGAAAAATGTGAAATTTTCTGTTTCAGTTCCACTTCAGAGTTTGTGTATTCCTCTCAGCTCTCTGTCAGAGTTGCTCACTTTCAATTTATGCCTCAAAGACAGAATAGCTGTGTGCGGGCTGAAAAGCCTGGCTAGGCAATTGTGTGCGTTTGTGACTAAGCGGCATGAGAGGCACTGAAATAAATGATTTTTTAATTTGATGTGCTTATTGTCTGAAATCTGAGAGTCATTTTCCTCTTTATTCAGTGGTGAGCTTTTTCTCCTTTCTTTTCAGAGAGCAAATGAATAAAGAGCTATAACAAATATTGAAGGTTTAGAATTCGTAAGATAGTTCATAAAAGTATCTCTCTGACTTTATAAATCATATTGTCCATTTGAAAGATTTTGCTCTAATGACTTGAAATAAATTGGAGTCGGAGGTGTCTCTCTAGGATTGTTTCTCTGTGAACAACAAAATAGCTGCACAAAATACTGCTGCATTCTGCAGCAGTTAAATGTACTGAAAGGAGAACAATTGATTGAGAACCCCAAATGTATGATGCCCTCCTTCAAATCAATGAAGGAATTGCTGAAGGTGTCATAATTAACTACAAGTAGGTATATTGCAGTTCCTGAAAATGTGTTTTATGCAGATTGAATTATTTCAGGGATGCTGTTTTCTTCTAATTGACTTAGCCAGCTCTTGTGTACGTTAGCATCATTCATTTGAATTGATGGCAGCACCCAGCAGCTCCAGCTGGAGAAGAGGCAACTGCGTCATGGATGCAGCAATAGGACATGCAGTTGCTGCCCATCAAAATGCTGAATAGCACCATAGTGTGACAGATGACTGAAAGTATGTGAGGATTTGTTGAACACAGTACCTATCTCAGTGATAGTTTTTCTGACTGTGAAGCTCATGTGCTGTTGAGGAAGGGGAAAAAAAAACAAACTAGGGGTAATAACCATAAGATGATGCTGTTGGGGATAAGGCTGTTCGCAGCTCCACAGTGTCGTAATTCCTCATCACAGAGTTTTTGTTTCAGAGAATGAAGCATAAATAAAATAAGCACTCCTGATTTTTGCAGCCACCTATGTGTTATGAGTTGAGACTTGTCGCAAATATGGCATTTTAGTGTTCCCTGACCTGTGTTAACACGTAGTTCATTAACACTGCTTGCTACTCAAACTGTGCATGTTGTGCGAGCGCGTGTCTGTGCACGTGCGTTTCCTTCTGTCATCTTCAAGGCAAATGCTCTCGGTGCGATCCTTGCAAATGTACTGGAATAGCATTTCAGATGCATTTGTCATTGGGGATTAAAGTCTGTGCTATCCATTAAAGCAGACATACCCTTGACCCAACACTTTATTTCTGCCATAAAACTGTAAGCATAGTGATCAACTGCATTTCTCCCGACGTGTAAAGTTTTTCAGTTAAATGATACCATAAAAAAAAAAGCAAAACACCATATTGTTTTAAAATGTGCATTAAGAGCAGACACAGAAAATACTTGATCGAAACCAGATTGTAGCTGTGCAATAAGTGAACAAAAGGATAGATGGAGTTGGCTTGAGAAGAGCAATGAACAGGCTAACGCTATTCATAAACTGTTTCTGACTTTCTGTTCTACAGAGGGAGTATCTGTGTGTTACAGTTACATAGCCGTAACAAGGAGCTATACCTCAATCTTGACTTTGCCAAGTTGGGGGTGAGCACATAAGAGGAGCGCATAAAGAAACTTGCTGCCTGCGTTGGCTTAGACACAGTCATGGTCTGTGTATCCAGCCAGCTCAGTGGTTAGGGAAAACAAAGCCTCCTAAAGGTGCCTGCTTTTCCATTTTGGTGCTGGTTGGGGTCTTTCGGGGTTTGTTTGGTGTTTTGGTTTGGTTTTTTGCTGCTCCCATCACACCCAGACCACAGAGTACAGGTCTGTCCCATACTGCTGGCGCTTTTCCTTGCTAGGTAGAACAAGTGGTCTTTTTATTAGAAAGATGGTCTCCAGCATTGTTACGTTATGGAGGTTATGATCAAACCACCCCAGTAACTAACCCCCACCACCCAGTGCCTGGAGAGTGCCAGTGCTCCACATCAAGGAGCATGGTGCCTGGCCACCGTCCAGGCTGTGCCGATCGGCCTCTGGCCACCTGGACCCAACGCTTCACCTTCTCCAGAGGCTCAGCACAGTCCCTTCAGCATGATTTAATCTCATATAATGTTTTCTGAACGCTAGTCCTCCGTCTACACACTTGCAGAAATACAACCTCCTGTCCCCTCTACCTCAGACCGTGGGATGGCTGATGGTCCTTCACTTGTGTGGGCAGAGAACCGCCTGTGTATGTGGCTCCAGCCTAGTGGGCACCTCTGTTGTAATTTGAGTTCACCCCTTTTAAGACAGACTAATCGTGAAAGCACAAACTTAGGGGTTAAGGAAATTTCTTTATGTGTAGTTTGCTAGTGGTATTCAGGACAAAACAATCGTACTTGGTCTGAGCATCTGGGAACGCTTCAGAGAAGAGCTACTCAGGGTGCTGGCATCTAAAAAAAACTTTTTCAAAACATGGTATTTTTCTCACGTTTGTTTACCTTCAGTCTTCAAACCAGACTGCTACTCTTGCCAGCTCCCTGTAGCCTCTCCAGTGAAACAATTTCTTCTGTAATATGTACCTTTACCTCTCTACATGGCAAAGAATAAACAGTTTTTCTTACACTGATTCACTGATGAGTTATTTCCTCTCGGGAATTAACACTCGAGAGTGTGGTTTGTGGTACCTGGCAGCCTATTCTTTGTCCTAGAGAGTTGTGTGTGAATAGAGCATCACCAAGTTTTAATTGTAGCCTATTCTTAGGCCTGCCTCAACAGCACTTGGGCTTTTGATTGAAGGTGGAGGCAAAAGGGCATCAGGGAAGGCAGACAAATCAAGTCTGTACATGCAAAGAGAAGAGTGCTCAAATAACCCTTGGAAAGCAGATCATCTAACAGGGAGATTATTTTTTTTTTTAAGGTTATTTCAGCACAATTGATAACAAATTAACTTTTTATGCAGATTGCACCTGAGCTCTTATGGACATCAAAACTAAGAAATAAGATCAAAGTAGATCTTAAATATAGCTTGCTTCACAGTCTTTTAGGGTTTCTTCCACTATTGTTTGTATTTCCAGCTTTGTTTTTTGACTGGCTGCTTCCTTGCTCGTCTTATTTAATGATGAATCAGTGTTTTGGGCCACTGCAATGGAAGTAACAAATCTGTTGACCGGGCAATTCTGCGTGCACTACTCCCCCGAGTTTTTCTGCAAGCCATATGGAAGGAAACCACATGTTGAGAGAGAGATCTCCATAAACAAGAAGAGGCTATAAAGTAAACTAAACTGATGATCATGATTTGGCCAAAAGTCTGTGTTTGGGTCTGTCAGTGTGTTTTGCTTGGTTGTTAATGCAATGGAAGGAAGCTCAGATAAAAAAATACTGTAATTGAGCCTATTAATTAGCAAGAAATGATGCCCTGTAGCTTAACGGCTAGTGGGAGGTGGAGCTGAGTGACAACCTAACAGTAGCCAATTAGGTCAACCAGCAGGCTTTTCATTTACTTGTTTTAGGCAACCTTTAAAAGAGGCTGGGAAGGAAGATACTCATAGAGATTGCTGCAGGTGGAATCTGTAATTTGGGGCAATGCAAGAATATAGCAGAACTGAATGCTATCAACAAAATTGTGGCTAATAAGGAGGGGTTTGACACTGAACTGAAACAGGGTGCTGCACAAGTAGTAAACTGGAAAAAAACCAAACAAAACAAAACATTTAGGATGGATTGTACAGATGTTCCTGGAAAACCAGGTAAGCCTGGAAGAAAGTAGTTGAGGGAGGGAGGAGGAATAGAAAAGCAGATGAGAGGTTATCTCAGCAATAACCATTAAAACAGGATGGTTTGCCAAGACCTCCTACAATAAGAGAGTAGAGATAGAGGTTTCCAGACCAGGAGATGTTGTTCTTGCGTACCTCTACCTACCATCACACAGTAGGGTCAAAAAAGTGCCCATCAGGGACCTAAAATTAGCCAACATGGAAACACCATGTTATTGCACACTTATTTTCATCACCATACCTGAGAAAGATCTTGAACAACTAAACTAAAAAAGAAAAAAAAAACACAACTGGCTAATTTTAGCTCTCAGTCTGAGATCAATGTGGGACAGCATAAACCCAGAATATTTAGGAGAGCCTGAGGCTTTTTCAGTGCATGAAGAATGCCTGATGCATGTTTAGAAATTCAGTAGATAATGTTTTTCCACTGCTGTTATCACTCTAAAGATAACTCAACTCCTCCCTATCTTTTTCTTGATGTTAGTTCTGATAAGTATGCATCTCTTTCTATGACCTAAAGCAACTTTCAGAAGTGTTGGTCTTTTTAAAATGTATATATTTTCAGCCACGTAACAGAACAGTCACAATCCCAGCGGACTGCGTGCATTCATGGAGTACTGCATCTACTACATACAGAACCTGCTCAATCAATAACCCAAGAAGGGACGGTGAGTACTCTGTACATGTTTTGTGCAGTAGTCATTAAGAACACTTAATATATAATTTATCAAATCTGATAGTTAAAATTAACCATCTTCAGAATGGATGAAGCAATTGTTCAGAGGAAGATGTCCTTGCACAGGATAAAATGGCCGTTTTGCAAAGAGGGAAGGGAGAACTATGTGCAAGGAGTGAAAAGCTCCTGAATTTTAAATGGATGTATTTGTTGGATGTAAGCAGAACTTGCGTCCT
>NW_009618008.1:0-15680 GCF_000690535.1 Cariama cristata
CCCCAATCTGCACACAAAGGATCTTGAAGGACTTCAGGGACCAGTTCCAAGGAATGTACAGGGCAGGCTTAATGCTTGTGTTCTGTGTATTGCTTGGAAATGCTCACGCTGATGGCTTTATGAAATTAATTACAGTCTAAACTTGCCATCTGTACACTGAATGTAATGGTTGTACACATGAGCCTTTCTAACGTACAGACACAGAGGTTAAAAGTGTGTAACATTTCCAGGTGCCTTTGCATTTTTCAAAAGTGTTACTGAAATAAGTATCAGAAAATATCTGCAGAAGCTATTAATATCATCATTCACATTTTGTTGATGTGAAGACAAGGAGACAAAAAGGTGGAAGCACCAGCCTCCAGGCACAGAGTAAACCCAAGGGAAAGCTGCAATGGGCAATCAGGATTCCTGGCTCTGACCTGCAGTCAAATTTACTGGGCCATTACACTGCTCCTTTATCCCCTTCTCTGAAATGCCAAATGGCCCTCTGGCTGCTCTGCTGACTGTCTTGTCCTCTCTTCCTAGGGGATGAACTCGTCGTTTTTCTTCCATGCTACTCAAACCACTCAGGCTGGGCAAGCATATGGGTTTTTAATCCCCCTTCCATTGCAAGCTCTTTGGCTGTCTGCCAGAACATCACTGTTTTTTCTCTTAGTGATGTTGGCATGCTCAGTTGCCCTCACTTACCTTACCTGAACTTCTGCTTTTGTAGTGGTGGCTGAAGGGGCCTAATTCATCAGCTGCTTTGCTACATGCATGTAGACAAACACAAGACAAGAGATATCTCTTGCTTTACCGCATGCTCTGATGATTCTCTCAAGAGACGTGCCAGGTCAAATTGATCCTCAAATTATCTTGCTCTGCTTGAAGGCTGGGCAGAAAGCTAGTCTAAACGAAATCTTTCTGCATAAAAGAAATTCCAGGGGTAAAGCAGGCATAATTGCATGTCCACTTACAACGCTGGATTACAGCATGTGTAACATATGGATATAAAATGCAAAGGTAGCAAAGAAGCATCCAAGTAGGAGTAGTTCAACAGCTGATGAAGGGTTCAGTTCTTATGGTTGTAATACATAACTTATTTTTGAGCCTTATTAAAAACAGCATCTTTGTTCTCTTTTCACCTTTATTCCTTACTCTTCTTCCTCCTCTCAATTCTTTATCTACGCTCTTCTCTCCCTGCTCATAGCCTTGTTCTTCTCTTTCAATACTGTCTTTTATTACTTAAAATCCAGTTTTGTTTCGTTCAACATCTGATCTCAGATTCCCACATTTTAACTACAAAATATACCTTCCCCCAGATTAGTGTCTGATTTTCTCCAGATTAATCAGATTGTGCACTTTTCTCTCAAAGCAGTCCAATTTGGCTTTTGTCAGGAACACTTTAAATCTTGGAGTGCAATTATTCTTCAAATACTACATAATATGGTATAGATATGCTGATCCACATTGAACAGCACCTAAGATGCCATCTATTACTTGGTTTAACTTGCACTCTTGCCTGTTCCTCTGGCTTTGGATGGGATAGAAAATTTCTTCATAGTAGCTAGTATGGTGCTATGTTTTGGATTTGTGCCGAAACATTGTTGATAATACAGAGATGATTTAATTATTGCTGAGCACTGCTTACACAGAGTCAAGGCCCTTTCTGCTTTTCACAGTACCCTACCATTGAGTAGGCTGGGGTGCACCAGAAGTTGGGATGGGATACAGCCAGGACAGCTGACCCCAACCGACCAAAAGGATATCCCATACCATATGGCATCATGCTCAGCGTATAAAGCTGGGGCAAGAAGAAGGAAGATGAGGACACATTCAGACTGATGCCGTTTGTCTTCCCAAGTAACCCTTATGTGTGATGGAGCCCTCCTTCCATGGAGAGGGCTGAACATCTACCTGTTGATGGGAAGTAGTGAATGAATTCCTTGTTTTGCTTCGCTTGCTTGCGCGGCTTTTGCTTTACATATTAAATTATCTTTATCTCAATCCACAAGTTTTCTCACTTTTAGCCTTCTGATTCTCTCCCCCAGCTGACTAGGGAGGAGGGAGAGAGTGGCTGTGTGGGGCTTTGTTGCTGGCTGGGGTTAAACCATGATTCCTCTTTCTTCCAAAAACATTTCTTGTAAGGAATTTTAGGCTACTGGGTTCCATTCTATAATTTTTCTTTAACCATGTGCTGCTTTTTTACCACTTATTCAAATTACATTGTTAGCTTCTTAGCAGAGGGCTGTTTTTTAATTAATTTGGAAGCAGTGTTTTCATTTGCAGTGTTACCTAAATAAAAACCAATAAAACATCTGTCATGATAATAAAAATTGTGTGATCCAGAGTGATTGAATTTTATATCAATGGGCAAGTACTGAATTTTATAGCTCATTTTCAGTCTATTTTTCCTGTTCTGTCTTTTTAGAATAAAACCAGACTTTGCCATCATAACATACAAAAACATTGTGCTTGCAAGTTTTTGTTAGATCGGTCAATCTTTGAACTGTTGGGTTTTGAATTTTAAAGGAATAATCTAAAATAGGTGAGTCTACAGAACTTCCCTCCTGTCCAAGCAGATAAGAGTAATTCAGAAGTTTCCTGCACTGGTACCATGACTAGACAACTGCAGTAAACCAGCACTATTTCAACATACATTCTTTTAATCTATTGCCTGGAGGATACCATCAAAAGGAATAAACAACCTGTCCCCCAGTTACATTGAGTAATTTTATTGAGACTTTTAAAAGCCATTCAAAGGATCATGTTTTTCCTTGGACTGTTTAATTAGAAAACGTTAATGATACCACCATTAGTATTTAATAGAAACCACCTGCAAGGTTGAGAGACTCTTGAAGTACATGTAGGAAGGAAGAGGGCTATAGTAAGAAAAAATTTAGATATTGAATTTTTCTTATACCTGAAATTCAATGCTTATGAGCATAAAAAGACAAAAGAATCACTTAGACATCTTTGACAGACAATTTGGAAGCCTGCCTTTGTGCAATTAACAAGCAGACATAACATTAGAAAGGTTTTCTGTTTGATGGTGCTTTTCAGTATCAGACATGGGCCTGGGTACTCTCAGCTGTTTTGTGAAATTGTCTCTAAAAACTAGCTTATGATTATTACCATTATCTTAATGTTTCTTGTCTGCTGCACTCATTTTTGTGGTCGGAGGCTTCATGTACCCAGTTAGGGATCAATACAAAAGTGAACAGTTAAAGTGAGAAATCAAGAATCATCAATGGCCAAAATCTTTCTGAATTCCAGAGATTAAAATCAAATTAAAGGAATGATGACTATAAAATTCTGTCTTTTGCAATGCCTGTTAGTCTATAAATCCAGAGTAGAAACAGAAGTTTCTAATCCTGTGACATGCAGTCCCTCAGAAATGGCATATTGTGCCTTTTGTAAGTTTTCTTGAGGTGCCTTGCATTAGTTCCCTGTGGTTTTTGAGTTACAAGGAGTTCTTTGAGAAGACCTTGTCAATATCTAAGGGGATATAGAGAAACACAACATGATCATCAGAGTGACACAATGTTAAAGACCAACTGTGACTAGGCAGGTCTTGGATCTCATTTAGTAGAACATTACATATGCTTCTGAACACACGAAAGCTCTGAAGTACTAGTTCCCAGTCAGAGATTAGAAAAGGTAGACTCTTTTAGTATTAAGAAGAACAAGAAGACAGTCTTTCTGGTTTCGTTAGAGTAGTAATTAAAGTCTTTGGTACAGACAGAAACAAGCAGACTATAGTCATGTTCTCTGCATCAGGGGGTTTTGTCATCTGCTAACCTGCAAGCATGGAGAGGACAGGAGAAGTTCCACAAGACTGCACATAGAAGAAGGAGGACAGCCAAGGGCTTATGCATTGACCTTGACACAAGCAGTGAGAAGGGGTCACACAAGGCCAAGGAATGGATCCTGGTATTTTGTGGAGCTCTCAGAAAAAAGAGACCATCTACCTGTTCTGTGAAGGGAATGTAACGTGGGGCATTTGGCACTCTTAGCTGGTCCAGGCAAATGCACAGGCAGCAAAGTTTATCAGCTTTTAACTTTAGTAGAGGAGACATCCTGATGCTATGTTCAGCTTTCTGAGGTATAGTTTCATGCAGTGTTCTAAGTTAAAATTTGACAATTTTCTCTCTTTTCCTGCAAAAAAGAGAAATAATATCTTTTCTTTATGCTCCTGATGTGATTCAATTTTAAAGTGGAATGAAAGAAGTAAGCAGGGAGGTAATCAGGAGAGTTGGAAAGGTAGGCTCCTTATTAAAATGGCTCATGCAATGTAATAGAAATCATGACAACAGGCTTTGAAAGGCACCATAACCTGTAAAGTTAATGTGATCTACTGAAATTATTTTTGGCTTCTCTGGAGTAAGCACTTGGAAGCTACATTTTCTAAGAACACTATTAAAATAATGTTTCTTTTTAAAAGTGTTTCTCATATTTTTTTTGTTCTTTCATCACAATAAACAGAAGGTAAAAGAAGGATTTTTAGAAGGAGAAGAAGGTATACTTGCAGATTTTTTTTTTCCTCAGACATACCCTGATATTTAGCGCATGATACACAGTAATTGCTAAATGCATAGGAAATTATTTTCTTCTGAGATTCATCTTTAAGTAATTTCTGATTATTGCTGCACAAAATATTTTTAAGCTCTAGCAGGAGCAGGCAGATAGTATAAAGTCAGTTAATCTCAAATACAAAATTTTTTTGCATTAAATACTATCTGACTTCTGGAGTCATGCTTTACTGAATTGCTACTTTTTTTTTATCCATGTCTATATCAAGAGAAATATTTCAAGAGTGTACCCTATTAAATATTTAACACCAATTTATTGCCTGTGCAACATCAGAGGGTTTAGTTAATTTACTACAGAGATTAATCTGGTTCTTAAGCTTTATTGATTCTTTACGCTAACAAACAAAAATACACTTAGAGGCCAGTAAGAACAACCATGGACATACATTATTTTAAGTCTTTTTAAGCAATGAAGGGGAACAGGGAATCGATATAAAAGGGCTTCTTGTATTCATAGGAGTATCTGATGGCTATAGTGAGACAAGAATAATTTACATGACTATATATATGGGTTTTTGCAGAGAAAAATAAGGAGCTCATAAATCTTATTCTTTGGCTGTGATTACATTGCTATTCTTTGCAAAAATAGAATAATTCATAATGTATTAAATTTGTATTCAAGACAATTCCATCACTTTTCCATCACTGGCACTTTTTAAAAGTCAACACTGGTTGGTTTTCTATAACTGTGTGTTGGTTTAAACACAAGTTAATTCAGGGAAGCCCTGTATGTCCGTGTTCCACAGGCTGATTACAGTGCAGCCTTTTTAGGAGTGGAAAACTCCTCCACTTCTAGGTCTGCGGACAGGAAAGTTTCTCTCCTAGCTGCAAATTCTGCAACCTGCAGAGGCACAAAAATAATCTGCCTCTAATATCACCGCTACTTTCTACATGGGGCACGACCTGTGGCTCCATTAGGATGCCTGCCTCTAGTCCTGTTTCCTTCCCATGTGGCGGTAACACGAGAGACTCTTTCAAGGCAAAGAGAGAAATGTAGCTAAAAATGCATTATGGTCATTGTGCATGTTCTGACACCTTCACTAAGAGGCAAATATGAAAAGCGGCATTCACAGAAAGTGCAAAAGGTCCATCACATCATGCCAAAGAGCAAAAATACATATATGTACAGAGAGAAATGAAAGAAGAAGAGCAGGAAGAAGAAGAAGAAGAAATTGCAAATAATGGAAGCTAGAATGTGTCCATTTTACCCTGGATACAAAAATCATCTGTAAGAATGGCATAATACAGATCTGGTGCATCTTGTATATCCTTGAATCAGTGCTCACATGTTGAGAGCTATGTGTCAATGTATGGACAGTTTTCTCCCTGGGAAGTGTTGGGAGAAATAGCAGAACATGATGCAGAACATCTTGGGAACTCCAGTACAGGGCAGTGAGGGCAGAAAAGAAATAATTTCCATAGCCTGTGGCTACTGCTAAGAAATGCAGGAAGGAAAGAAGCATGCATGGAAATACATCTCTATCTGTGGCTGTATTCTCTCAAGATAACTGTATGATGACTATTATTACTGCTGCAGCTGCTACTACTGATACTACTGGTAGTATATAAATAGTCTACTTAGCAAGAAAAGGTCAGCAAGTAGCTCAAAAGTTAATGCATTTTTACCTGCCTGAAGTTCTGTCTAGGAAAAAAAAAGTATGGCAATTCTTGTATTAATTAGAGAGAATATGTGAACAGAACAGCTGCTCCTGGGCCTCAACTGTGCACCATCAGCCCTGGGGATACAGTATTCACAAAGGATGAATATTTCCTCAGAGAGACAATTCTTTCCACTCTACCATTTTTTGTGGCCTTTGACTCATATTTTTATTTGACATCCTCTAAGTCCCAAAAAAGAAAGAAAAACAGAGCAGTTTTACAGAAAGTCCCAACATGCTTTTTTTTTATGCATCAGTTCATGGAGTCACAGTCATCTAGTAAGATCAAGTTTCTCCCTCTCTCTTTCTCAAGCTACACTTGATGGTTTTGTTATTTTCAAGATAATTAAACAGAGAAATGGTAAGTCTTGCTTTAAAATAGTTTTCATAAGTTTCTTAGGAATCTTTCTACACTACTAAATACAGGCTCTTCACAATTTACTTTTTAAGCTGCTTTCAAGTCAAAGATCATTACCTGTATCTCAAGTTGTTAAGTAGCATGGGAGAGGATGGTGCTTTTTGTTTAGACTTTGTGTAAACATATGTGACAGAATCTAACTAAACACATGGAGAGAAGGCCCTTAGCAGATGGCTTCAATTAATCACTAACCTTCCCAGGGTCTGATTAGAGTGGGAGGAGCCCAAGGCTTATACAAACCCACTTCTCTCCCCTTTACCCCTCTTTTCATTTTACAGGGAAAACAGAAAAGTGATGTTTAAGATGTTGAAGAAGGATATGCTGTTACGGGAATATCGGGGGTGGGGGGTGAGCAGGGAGCTGATTTAGGATGGGCCAGGAAACTTGTTTTTCTAAGAACGTTATGAATTTGTAGGAATGAAAGAACTTGTGAGGAAATAGTCGAAGAGATCTTGGCTCTGAATGCTCATACCCAAATTTTAAGGACTGTTGCATTACTGCAGTTCTTTTTTCTCTATTTTATGTTGTGGTCTGGCCCCTCTGATCCATGAAGCAATAGCCTGGTGACATCTGGTGTTAATGGTGGGATGTCCGGGGGGAGAAGGAGGGAGAGAGGGACAATGAGAGGGAAGGATGTGAGACAACAGGACTCATTTAGGAGGCTGGAGTAAAGATGCATGTTTCTACTTTCCTTCAAGGGACAAAAGTGGGTAAGAAGTGAAGGGCAATGTAGGTCAGAATGATGATAGCCCTATATTCCATTATTAGTAATGGAGAAGGAGTTTTCCCTGGTTTTCTTGTAGGTATGTGGAGTTTCTAAAGCTGGAACAGTTTCACAATGCCTCTACTTCAGCAATAAATATCTATGCTACTCGATACCTAGAAGCCTTTTCTGTAAGAACTATAAAAAGGCATCAGGTTATTGTACCCTTGGTCTCATTATTTGCTTGGTTGGTATGTCAGAAGAGATTATAACTTGCCAGAGGACAAACTTTAAGCTCATGAAATGATTCTCTTGAGACAGAAGTATAAAAATCACTCCATACCCTCCTTAGACAGCCTTGCAGAAATGTTTAATCTAACACTGAAATGCATGCTGTGAAAATTCATTAACAGCACAGGATCAGACTAAGATGAATGGCTGCTATTTTAGTTTCCCTATAGGGAAGTAAGTGCCCTAGGCACCAATGGGTTTTTCACCATTTGAACATGCTATGGTTGATGAATGCAAGGCCCACTGTGTATTATAAGAGAAACCTGGGAAGATAAGGCCAAACCACTAGAGGGAGTGGCTAGTTGTATTTTGCAGATGAGATCATCTGGCAGAAATGAGAGAACTAGCCCAGAGAAATCCAGGGAGGCCTGGGAAGGAAAAGGAAAGGCTATTCAAGAACAAAACAAAACAAAAGTTTTGCATAAGGTAAAAAAGTACCACACAGTACTCTTGTTACTGTCTCAGGAAATTTGACTCAGGTGATTAAATATGTAAGTGCTTCTGCCATGCTGAAGGTTAGTCCAGAGACATATGACACAGCTGTGCATGAAAGACTCTGCAAAATAGGCAACAAATGTAAAAATGTTATGAAAATTGCAGAGTCTTACAGGAAATCTCAGCAGACTGTCAGGATTCAACATACCTCAGAAAATATAGGTATTCCAGAAAGGTTCTGGAGAAGTCCAATATATTTGCAAATGCTGTTTTTATGGAGAACTGGACACAGGCCAGTTACGGAGCTTTCTAGTAACAGAACTTCAAGGGACTTGGGGAGCTGCTGCTAAACTAAACCCCAACTTTATCACTAAAGACACTTAGATTGTGTTGACTACAGCAGTACTCTGGAGGAACTTCCCTGGGTTGCAAATAAAGTAATGGAGTATGTGGAACTGATCTGAGAACATACTTTTGAACTCATACTAGGGGAATGTATTCCTGTAGACAAGCAGAATATAAAGCCTTAGTATAAGCACCTTTTATGTACATCAAAGACTCAAAAATGTAATTTGTCTAACTGGGACTAGAAAGAAAATCACATTCATAACTGTCAGGCTTATATAGAGCCTGTGCGTAGGGCAATCTCAGCTTTGAAATTATACCCAGTAATGATAACTGCCTCAGCATTTGCAGGTATCTTAAAAAAAACAGGAAATCAGCAGAGACACCCAGAGAAAGCACTAAAGAAACCTATGATCAGAGCATTGTCAGAAGGAAAAACTATACACAATCAGAAATAAACTAAAGGTTAGAGTTCTTAATTTTATGATTGTTGACAATTCCTCTGCTTCTACCACTTCTCCTTGTACTACAGCTACAAAATACTCTTTGTGACTACTCTTCTCTGCAGTCTACATTCTTCCTTGTCATTGCTGCTGTCTCTACCCATTTTTTCTGCGATTCCTCCCAGTTGGCCTTTTGACTTTCAGCTTTCTCCATTTTCAAATCCCAGCTGTAAATGGATCTTCTTTTCCCTGTTTGTTTTGTTTCTCCTACTGGCTCTGCTGTTTAACTGCAAATACTATTTTAACATGAATGCGTGCCAAAAATACATTGCGAAGCTAAAAAGGGTCTTCCAAGTAAAAGGAGGAATTCTCAGGGAAATATAATGTATCTCCAGTAAACTAATTGTTTTTTTCAACTCTTACATTCTTCCATGGAAATGCATGAGCCAGTTACAAAAATGTTTTTATTTACTTAAAAACTCTAATGAGATCTTTGGATCCATTAGAGACATAGTATGAATCTATAAGCACTTAATAACACAGCCACTC
Organism: Cariama cristata; assembly: GCF_000690535.1. Taxonomy (NCBI): domain Eukaryota; kingdom Metazoa; phylum Chordata; class Aves; order Cariamiformes; family Cariamidae; genus Cariama; species Cariama cristata. The sequence continues at coordinate 9,414 of NW_009618008.1, forward strand.
ATAGGGAAGCTAAGAGAGAATTTGACGTGTCAGTTTGTACTTTGAAGCCATTATGATGGCTTAACAGATATAGTTATACTCATTTTGTTTAAGGAGACATTACGGATCATGTGCAATTATTAAGTCTCAAATCTTAAGAGGCTACAGTGCTTCCTTGTAGTTTACGAAAGTTGAAATTACATTCTCCTATAGCACGCTTTCAAATCTGACGACACAGAAATTAGTGGAGTGGGAATTAATGATGGCAATAGAGACAGAGTGGTCTGGATCACTTATGAAGGTGAACCTATTTAAGCGGTGTGTTTGTAATACAATTTTATATAAAATCATACACAAAATTATGCATGTAGGACTGAGAATGCAAGGCATAAAATGAGAGAAAGTGTCCAGAAACACAGTAATGGTGAAGTGGATTTAAGATGTAAGGTAGAGAGTCACCTACAACTTCAAGAAGACGCTCTATGAAGCCATATATTATTTTTTCATAGTTAAGCACTGGGATAGCAAGACAAGTGGGTTAACACACATTTTTTACTCACAGAAATGATACTATTCCTGGAATGACATGCACATGCGCCTAGGGTGTTGATGTTTCAAAAATTATGCTCTTTGAAAATGAGCAATCAGACCTTGCTGCTTGTTTTCTGAACCACATGCTGGAAACACAATTTACAGTGGTTCTTAACAACAAAAAATTTATTTTATCTAAGAGGGTAAAGACATGACTTGATTGCGCCATGCGAGTAACTCAACACAGACGGTATTTTTGAAGGGGGAACATTTCTTCAATCTAGTAGAGAATGGCCTAACAAAAGAATAGAGCAAGATAAACATGCAACTACAAGGTCTAAGATTTTTAATAGTTAAACACTAAGACAATGCTCTTATAGATGTGACTCTTTTACTAATCTGATCTTTTACCTAATATATGTATGTTTTACTGAAAACCTACTGCAGCTTAATTAGAAATTCTGGGCTTGTGATTGCAGATTACTAGTTGTACTGATTATTGATCAAACAAAATGATCATACAATCCTCTGCCATATCTGTGAAATGAATCAACCAAGGGAGTTCAGATCCAGATGCCGGCTTCTGTGAGACTAAAGAGCTCTGTGTCAGAACTCCACAGAAGCCTCAGTAAGAAGTATGATCTGGGAGAAATAAATTTTTTTCTGCCATTTAACTGCCTTCAAATACTTTGAGAGGGAGTTTCAGTGTCTGCAGCTAGGTGCTGCTTTAAATATAAGCGTATCTTGAGTAACTCCACTCTAAATACGCACAGAAACATTAATTACTTTGAATAAAGCTCAATTAAATACGCAAAGCAATAATATCAAAAGGGAATTGACATGACACATTCACAGGAGGTGATGTTTTGAGGTTTCTCCTCCTTTGACCTTTACATTTAGGAGTGGGTCACAAAAATTTTTGAAAAAATAATTTTTTGTTACTTCTGGAGCAAAATCTAGAAATTTTACTTGATGAGCATCTCTGTGCATAGGTATGGATTGTTTTAAAACAGAAAAATACAAGTTTATGTGGTTGCTGTGCTATTTGTAGGAAAGATAAAGATCTAAGGAAAGCAAGAAGAACGTTGGTTTTGTTTTTATAACATTGGTGCTGCATAAAATAAATAAGGCTTTGGTATTGATTCAACTGAAGTTCCATTTCAGAGTTTTGTTACAGACACCCTGGTCAACTACTGTATAGATCTAGGGTTTGACATAAAACAGTCCACAAAACCAACTAAAAAGTAATCACAATGTAGTAACAGGCTTATTTAAACACAAAGTTTGGGCCAGTTAGCAGCCAATTAATGTTAGCTTGGAGGACACTGAAGAAATCAACAAAACTTTTAAGTACACGCTTAAGTTTAGGAATATGCTTAAATCTGTCCTTGATCTGCAAAGAATTCAGGTGGATGTCTAATTCCAGTGAGGTGCATGACACCTAATCATGTGCCTGTGTACTTTGTTGCACAGCATCTCAGTAACAGCACCATTGCAAGTAGCCACTTTATTATTAAAGATTTATCTTTTTATTTCTTATGAACAGCCAAACCACCTTTTTTTCCTGTTCAGGCACCTTCTCTCAGTTAACCTATCATCTTTTGACTTATGTATGCCAGGATTTAATATGGATACAAAGGGTAAAATAAGAATATAGGTGAGAACTTTTCAATTCACAATAAATATTTTATTTGATTGCTCTGTATTTTTCACCCTGCCTCTGCTCCAAAACCAACACATGAATCAAATTAACAACTTGATGCAGCATGACGATAATCACAGGGTTGCTAAAGAAAGGAGAAATGGGGGAAACCTGCTCAATGCTGTCATTCCATGCTTTATGTTTAATTTGAGCTTTCCTATTTGAACCAATTTCCTATTTGAATTTCCTGTTTACAACTGCCTAGAAGAAAAATGGTGATGACTTCGAAATTTTTTTTATCTAAACACATATACAGACATGAAAATTATTCCTGTCCTTCCCTATACAACATAACTGCATGAGGAGATCCCTGCCGCTTACTGCCTGCCTGGAGGCAAGACGATTCATAACCTGTTTCATTCACAGTCACACTCATACGTACAACTTCTACCTGTTAAGTGGCAAAAAGAGATGCATGGCTTAGCCTTATGTTTATTTTTCTTATTAGATTGTGGGATAAATCTTGTGTGTGAGTCTTTCAAATGTTGAGACAATCTAAGACTTTTTCTAGGGCTTGGCAAAGTAACAAACCAAGCTTACAAAGTGGTTTTGGCCACCCTTGTAGATTCATTCACCGAGAATATCTACTGAATTAGGCCTCAGAATGTTTCAGTGGTAATAGTTTACACAATGTATAATATGGCCTGAGGCTATCAGCATGTTTGAAGTCCCAAACAATATCAAAGCTGCTTCGCACAATGCAGTCAATACTTGAAACTCTGAATACTGCAGAAGAAGCAGCAGCCAGACATTGTGAAAGCAGAGCGCATGCCCAATGTGAGTGGGCTTAAAAGACAGGAATTTTTCAGATTTTTGTTCTCTCTCACTGGTCAGTATCATGCAACTTCCCTTAACGGGAAAAATGGGTCAAAGTTATGGTGTGTTTAGGCAAACATTTTCAAAGGACAGACATAAAATAGAACAATAGTTTCACTTTCACAATACTTTCCTCCTCTTGTGTAGTATTTCATCACCAATATAGAGTGGGAGCAGACGGAAACTGCAGGAGACAATGTTTTAAAGAGGAAAACCATATGAGGGTAGCAAATACACCTAATAATGAAATAAAATCTAAGAGAGTAGACACCCTAAATTGAGTGTCAAGATCCTCAAGAAAGCTGAACTGATCTAACTTCTCAGTGTTGTCAGAAAAGTTAATCCTGCTCCCTCTTCCTTTATCATTTTTGTCTCTGCTGTTCAGGTAGTCGTGAGAGATGATGCAAGATGCAAGGGATGGGGACAGGATTGAGAAGCTGGGGCAAAGATACTGTAGGTGGTAGGGTGTAACACACAGAGCCTCGACCTTGTCTTTGGTGTCTTGGAAAAATTCATCATCAGACGAGGGCTCTGAGGAAGTCTTGAGACACAAATTAAGTGGGCTACAAGAACTCAGGGATTTTTTCCAGAATCATGTTTTCTGTAAGCAGACTGACTCTTTAGCAAGATATAAGGGCTGTAACACTTTCTAAGTAGGCTGTATTAATTCCTCTATCCACATTTCAAATCATGTAGATGGGGACTTAGTTAATCAAGGATATATGGATTTCAGTGTTTCCGCAGCTGGGCGAATATAAAGCCCATTCAAACACTGTGCCTGAAAGCTTGAACTTAATAAACGTTCCTCAACAGTCTACTTGCAGCCTGACCAGGAGACTCCTGATCAGCCTCCTCCTGATTCAACATTAAACCTGGATGTGGAAGAGTACATGTAAGTTGAACAAAGAAGAAGTTATTCAACCTCTTTGTAACTTCAGAAACATTTATTCTTTGCTTAACTTGTCTTTATTTTTTTCTAAACGGGATTTCTAGCTCCCAAATGTAATCTTGCAACCAGGAGCTGATATTCATAAAAACCAAAATACCATCTCCCAAGCAGTAGTTCACTGTTTATTAATAAATCGTCTTATCTGAAAGACACAGAAGAGGAAAACCCCACTATACACCTAATGCTTAGTCTCTCATGTATATTTATATCTGCCTTTCCTTAGGCTTCTGTGCTTATACTACTTGGGTTTAACACAGTTTTGAATTGTTTTCAAAACTGAAAATAACTTTCTTTGTTCTGTTAGGAATTCACATGAAAATAAAGACAGGGCAATTATATGCTTAAATGGCATGCTACTCATGGATTAGAGGCCTGTAATGCAATAGAAAGGGTAAGACAAAAGTGGTATCAAGACCATAAAAGATTCACACTTGCACATCTTGGGGCTGTCTCAGGCTCTTCCCTCCCGCACACTTCCTCCCTCTAACCACCATGCATTTCTGCTGTTTGCTGGAAACGAGTTTATTTTGAAACAGCCAGTGTTTAAGTTTTTGCAGAAATTGTAACCTCCACAGCAAAAGAGCAAGCACAGATGTTGCCTGTATTGCTCCACCTTAGAATTGGTGTATTTTGCAAAAAGCGCTACTGCTTCTCTTTGAGGAGACTTGGGGTCTTGCGCTGACAGGGTCTCCTGTATTCAATGACTGAGTTCAAAATGATCACTTAATTTTTTAGGTTAATTTTCATCAAAACTATATATAAAAGTCATGCAGATGTGTAAACACATGGTGGACTTCTCTCCAAAACGGCACTGATGGAGTTTGCTATACTTTTAGTCTCCTTTGCTATCTGTTTCTTGCTTGGCTAGAAGAAAATCCTCTTCACAGGGCTTGCACAGCAGATGTAACTCACAGCAGAGATTTCATGACATTAGAAGTAGCTACAAGCAATGCCAAAGATCACAGAATCACAGAATGGTTTGGTTGGAATGGACCTTAAAGATCATTTAGTTCCAACCCACCTGCCATGGGCAGGGACACCTTCCACTAGACCAGGTTGCTCAAATCCTCATCCAACCTGGTCTTGAACACTTCCAGGGATGGGGCATCCACAACTTCTATGGGCAACCTATTCCAGTGCCTCACCACCCTCACAGTGAATGAATCTGCATAGGTTGACCTGCATCTAATGAAGTGGTGCAGAACACACTTCATTGAATTCATCCTCACTGTGTTTGCTTCTTCTGTTGGCTTTTTTTTGTTATTTTTGTTTGATCGTTATTTTTTTGTTTAAGCATGGCTGAAAAAGGAGCATGAATTAAGGAAAAAAGAGAGCCAGCAAGAACTAAGGTCCACTGCATATCTGTAATTTTAGTCAAAACATTCGTTCATGTGATAAACAGGAAGACACGTTAAAGCATGGATGCAGACATCAGCAAAGCTGGAGTTTTGATGTCCCCATTCTCATGGTATCCTATGTCATATGGCATCTGCCTTCAGTAAAGAGGGGCATAATGATATTTAAAGACTGGTATGAGACCTAACATCCTAGAGCTAAATAGTGGTTCTCCTATTTCTCCTTTGCAAGGGACACTACACAGATCAGGTTCTCCTCTGTACAGAACGGTTACAAAATTGCCTTACAGAAGCACCACACTACTTTTTGTTCCCTGACTGGGAAGTAATATAGCTACTGTTTCTGTCAGAAATTTATAGAAGTCTCATAGGTTATGAGTTTGCTTCTTACGAGGGAAAACTGAACATGTTACAGCAGTGCATTCTTTCGCAATCAGACTACAAGACAGGCAAGCTTCAGAATCAATTCTTCTATACTGAGGCTGTGCATTTCTGATCATTTTGGGGTTCCTGATGTTCCTGCAGTGCTCTTTATGTGAAAAAAAGCTATAAAATATTAGTTAAGTAGATACAATATTTAGCAATCCCTTTTCCTGAAGTATCCGTAATTTTAGTATGCAAACAATAGCAAAAAAAATACATAAAGTGAGTGCTTGAAACAAAGCAGTATTTTTTACAATTAATTAAATTACCTCTTCCTTTTTCAGTAACATTAATAGAGTACTCAGTATTGCACAATGAAAGAAATTGTTTTGCTATTTGATATTACTTGATTTTGATTAAAAAACTCTGAAAAGAGGGTAACTAACTAAGCAGTTGCTCTTGGAAAACTGTTCTTAGAAAGTAATGGTGAGCAAATTCCTTCTCCTTTGAAAGGAGAAAAAGTGTACTTCCAGATAAGTATGTACCTCAGTGTATACAGGAATGTTTTTACT
>NW_009618008.1:15711-23822 GCF_000690535.1 Cariama cristata
CTGCTGAAGTGCTACGAGAGATAAAAAACAAAATACACCAGATTGTGTCCCAGTATGGCACACATTACATTTGTTAATGTTAGCATCTTTATATCCATTTATATTCTATATAATTTATTGTTATATTTTGAGCCGTTTATTTTGAACTAAAGCTAAAGGGAGATATTTATCATACCTCATTAGAAATTCAGCAAAGATTTTGTGGCACTATCATTTCCTTACTAATTGCAGAAACTAGTCAGAAAAAGGCATTTCTGAAAAACACAGTATTATACAGGAATGATATTTCATAAACGACATTGTACAGAGTAGTACCTGCAGTTTCTTAATGTGACTCAGTTGCGGCCCAGAAAAAAAAATTCATTTTAAATAAATTCCTGAAAGATAAAATAAAAGTGGATACTCTCTCTCTGAAGATAAAATCACTGTAGTAAATAGGCAGAGGTATGTGTGCTATTGCTGTTTTATTACCAAATTGTTGACACTCAGGAAGATGTCTCCCAAAACAAGTATGGAAATTATTTCAATATTGCTGCTTCTTGGTTCAGTGAAAGCGCTGGCATAACCCCTGAACCGTGCTGGCTTCCATTTTGTGTTTCCTGAGTACTTCCTGCACTGCTTATCTGTAAGTCAGAACTGAATGTCCCAGAAGAACAGATCAAGTAGTCTACCTGGTCATTCCGTCTTTAAACTATTTGCTAATCTTGCTAAATTAGTTGCACTAATAATCTCTTTTCAGTAGATAAGGACAAATGCACTTCTACAGGTTTTTGATTACTTAAAGTATGCCGTCATCTTCCAACAAGAAATGAATTCAGGTCAAACTGCATATTACCTGACCTTATGTTACTAGTTCTACCTTGTCCACAGAGAACAAGATGTGTGTTTCCACATACGGATTTGCAAGATAATGTTTTGACAGGCAGTTTGATTCTTTCTAGCAGCACTTCCACTGAAGTTGTCACAGATTGTCTTCTTAACTTTCTTAAACACCAGAAGCTTGATCTTCTCATGCAATAAAAACCACAAATACAAAAAGTGCATGCAACAACCAAACCAAATTACAAAATATGCAAAACACTTACAAGCATGCCACGCCACCTCAAAAAGAAAAACAATTTGGCTTCCACTGCATAGATGGAAAGAGAGAGAGAACAATTCTTGGGAGGGAAATATAAAGACAGCGAGGTTTTTCCTTAGCTGCCAATGCCTGGCATAAGTGGGTGGGAAACAAAGCTTTAAGTCGTAAAGGAGGGTGACATGTATTCATTTGCTGTGGTGTTAGCATGTGGCAGGTGAAATTCTGTCTGGAATTATGTCTCCCCTGTACCCAGGCTTGCATTTGGACCCAGCATGAGCTCTCCTCCTCCCTCTGCCTCTCTCCAGCCCATCCCATCTGGTGACTCTCGCTCCTTCCTTTGTCCTCGGTGCCTCCTTCCACAGCCCCACTTGCTTTAGCTGACCTCATTAAGGGCTAGGCCAGGGACGTAAATCCTTTTCTCTGCTCACACTTTGAGTTGGAAGAGGCACAAGATAAGCCAACTCCCCACAGATCTCATCAGTGGCATAAGGGAGGCAACTGGCCTGTCTAACTCTTCACCTCCATCTTATTTCATGGCTAGAGGACCTTAGGAGACTCACATTACTCACTGCTGATAAAGGCTTATTAGCCCCATTCTGGCTGCCACCCAGGGTCAACTATACCATGTCAGAGCAGGAGTGTCTGTTCCTCCCTGTGAATGCTAGTATAGCTCACCTGGAAGCTCACAAATATAACTGGGAAGCACTATGTAGCATACTGGAAGAGTTTTCTCAAGAAACAAAGTAAGCTAGGTTCACCAGACCCTTCATGGAAGCTCAAAGAAATGCTGACTTCACAGTCCCTGCTGAAAGTGAAAAATAAGTGATTTTTCCTGGGTTTTGGTTTCAGCATCACAGCTCAAGGCAGCCAGCCCTAGATACAACTAACTGCTCTCAATTGCAGTACAAATTCTATTTCATCTGTCTATACCAGAAATCTTACTATGCAAATATAAAAGGATGACTGATAAATATTGGCTGATGAGTTAAGCTTCTCAGCAAGTCTTTTATCTTCAACAGCTTTCTAAAAATCTCAGTAACATCACACTATATCTATAATTGTGCAACAATATTATATAGCTGTCTCATCCAAGTAATGGTTCACCAAGTAATTTGACAACATTAGTTTCCACTGTGGCTCAGTCACCTAGTTTTATTATACCCTGCTGGCACTCCTATAATCCTCTTCCACCTTGAATCCCCTAAACCACTTTGTATTTGTGGATCTGCTTGTCCTTTCAGACCAGTTTTGGAAACCAGGAATGCTCTTCCAAAAGCCCCTAGAGCTATGTCATAATATAAGCAGCTGGAGAACCAGCACAGCCAGGCATTGTATCTTAGGTCTACAGATTTCTATCAGAGTATCTTTTCAGAAGTTTTGTAACAAAATGTTACTTTTTCAGCAACTGACATGCATTATATTTACCTAGTATGTTTTTCTTGTTTTTAAAAAGATTATGTAAATTATAGAGTCTTTTCCATTTTATTGCTACCTCTCAGAGAAAACTAGCAGACTATGGAGAGGTACAACGCAACTTTACAAAAGCCCTTCTTCTGGGTTCCAAACAGAAGACTATGAAGTTATCTGCTTTTAGCACTCCTCCAAATACATTTTGTCTTCCACCTACTCTCTCAAAGCACGTTTTATGTCTAGAAAGAAGGAATAACGAGGAATAAATGTGAAGAGAAAATAATAAAGATTGAGAAAAGGAGATTCTGAAAGGAAAATGATTTTCAAAAGAGGAAGTACTTTGTTTGTAGAGATCAACAGTGAAAACAGACCTTAAAATGATTTAAGACAGAAGGTGAGCTGATACCACTGTGGACCTAAGACACACGTGAAATAAAATCAAAGTTTAGTTCAATGATGCTTTGAATTATACTTTATGTTGGTGTGGGATGTGTTTAGCAATGACAATTAAAAGACAGTATTTTCTTTGATTTAGGTATGTAAAAGGTAGTGTCCTTCTTCCTCCATTCCAAGCAGCTTATGAATGTGACTATCCAGCCCATTTTATCTGAGAAGCTGACAGGCAAGTTCCCATGTCTCACTTCTTGCTGTGGTTTACAACTTTAGTGATACTGTCAGCTATTTCCCTGTCTCCTCAGGTAAGTGTCATTGCTATAAGTATTTTCAGGATGATCCCCAAGTAAGCATTTTAGACACCTGGCTAGCTTCTTTTCTGAGTATAACACCATTTTTAAAGTTTTATTATTTATTTTTGTGGGTCGGTCAGTTATTTTATGCTGTAGTTTCTCAGAGGAATATCATCTTGCCCCAGTGATCCACTGCAATGGAAGTTCCAGCTTTCCCCTGTTTCTCTCTGACAGTGCCATACCTTCTCGAGCTATAAGGAATAACCTCTGGATACACATTTCTTCTTTCTCTGATGAAGTGGCATCCAGTGATATGAAAACATCTGGCTTAGACGCTTTAACTATCGCATGTATTCTTAGGTACTCTAACAGAACCCTGCCTCTCCCTCCAGCCTCACATCTCAAAACATCATACTCCTTTCTCCAGTCCCACAGAAATACATTATATGTTCAATTCCTGCCCAGCAGTAACTAGGCCATGCAGAGTGGGAAGAACCTGGTAGGAAGTGTAAAATTCCAAAAATTCCGAATTACAGAATCCTGTCGGCACTAGCAATTATTATTAACAATAGAAGGGATGATAACAGTACCGGAGAGTATTATCCTTGATCAGTGTTGAAAAAGACTTGTGCCTGTCTGAGACGCAAACACAGCCAATGTCTTTGTAGTCTAACAATGGTTTGTTAAAAAATAAACAATGGCTAAATTAATTTCTTGCAGTTACATTCTATTTTTAAAAAATATGCACTGGAGCCCAGCATCACAGCAGAGCTAATTTACAGCTGCAGAAAGCTGTGCTTGTGTGCCCGCGTGATTTCAGTTTCAGCTGACCACTACGAAGCTCTTCTGAAGTGAGGAGCAAAAAGAAACGATCAGCAAGGAGAGTCTTGTGACTAAAGTCTATTAAAGTTGAAGATAGTTATATTAACCACATTTTTGCATGTATTTTTCATTTTTTATATTTACCTTCTCTTGTTTTTATGATCATTTTTCCATGCAGGCAAGATAAGGAAATTCATTAAAACAACTGGCAGGTACAGTGAAATTTGTTAGGCACAAAGTCCGCCGTAGTCATTCCAAAGACACTGTTTGTTGTTGTTACAAGTTAAGTAAAACAGTTTCAGACAGCAGTAGGGATTCAGGGTTGACTTCGACCTCTTTCAGTTATGCAAACTGATTGTATATAGTTCATCCAGTTATTGACAGTTATTTTGTCAACATCAATGAAAGAGAAGGAATTTCTTAGATACGATGATACAAAGATAGCTGAGCTCTGGGGATAGTATATGGGACTTAGACCTCTCCTGACTCAAAATTTGGAAAGGGATATTAACTAGGGACCTTCTTTCCCTTTGATTTTATTTCTTTGATATCAGTTCACTCTGAGCAAGCTGGACCCAATTCTGTAGGTAATATTCAAATAACAGTTGAACAGGTTAAGCTTCATGTGTTACCTAATCTACAAAAATATTCTATTTCACTCTTAAGCACAGATGCCTCAGGATTCAGAGGTTGTGATAAAGTAGTTGGGTTTTTTCCAACTTTCCTTGCATAGAGGGAAGGAAGTCAGAAGAAAATCACCTTTTCCTTGTTGTTAGAAAGCATAAGAAGTTGTAATTTCTTATGGTACCAGGTATTCCCCTGGTAATAAAAAGTATGAGTATACTTGTTCAGGTGATGAGTGGCTCTAGAAGCTCTGTCTGCTTCAGCTTCCACAGAACCATGAGGTGCTAAATAACTATATTCCTAATCTCTCTGCTCTTTCTAGGAATGAGTAAATGGAGCAAAAAAGAGTGATTGAAAAAAAGACTTTTTAATTTGTTCACAGAATAGCTCTTGAGAGGTACTTTTAAACTTTGTGATGGCCCAAAAGAGAAAGAAGGCATGAATTCCTCTTGTAACTTCTTGCCACGGATATCACATGAACAAAAATATATTCTTTCTAGTCCAGACAATTAAAATTACAAGGAGTGGTAATTGTGAAGAAAAAGCTGGGGGAGGAAAAACATGAATGAGAGATTGCTTGACAAAGTCTTTGAATAACAGAACCTGTGTCAACAAATCTGAACTACATTTACAGCCCTGTTAAGAGATTGTGCCAGTTCAATGGCCAAAGGTATCAATCCTAACCCACAAGGTTACTTATTAATCCAAATGCAAACCTTGTACATGGTAATACTTTATTACTTTCTCAATAACACATCCTCAGCCAGCAACCTAAAAACCTCTTTCTGACATAGCAATGACTGAAACCATTAACTAACACTGAACTCCTTTTTTTCTCTTCAACTTATAAAGGTAAATAAGATTAACAAAAGTAGCTATGGTTACAGTAACAAACACAGTCATATAAGGATATCTGGTAATGACTCAAGTCAGTGCTGAAGTCAACCCTCTCACATATATTTAGCTATTCTCTCTGCTGAAATAGTGTATTTGCCAATACTTTACTGATCTCTCTCAACAAAATGTCATCAAACCACTACTACTAAAGATATTGCAAATACGGAGAGTTATTCAGTAGAGGTAAATGTAATCAATCAGGAACAGGCCTTTCATAGAGGGTCTGCAAGTGAGGACTTTCTTCCACAGGTACAGAAATGACAATATTCTGAGAGTTGTACAGGACAAACAGTAAAGTCCATTTGCTGCCCTAAAGTGCTTTCTGTATTAGACTTGCAATTGTGAGGCAGCTGTGAAGCAGTGTGGCTAGGCAACTCAACTGATTTATAGATAGGAGACTGCTACCTTCCTGAACAAAATTAGAGGCAACTGCTATAAGCATCTATTATCAGTTAAAAAACACCCCACTAATCTAGTTCCACGAAACAGCTATGGTGGCACCAAAACCCTTGTATACAAATCTAGAAGCCCAAAGGAAAAATTACATAAGCTACCCTAAAAAAAAGGCTTTTGCTTAACTACTATTATGCTTTTGAAATTTGGCCCCCCTCTTTTTAGTCTAACACAGAGCTGAAGGTCTCTAGCAATAACAGCAGACTACCTAAAGACCATTCACTGTTATTTTCTAGTTTTGATTAAAAATGCTGAGGTAAAACTTTTTAAAAATGAGAACTGACAGGACACAGTATCATGATCTACTGCCATTTATTGAAATCTGTCACCTTACGCATATATTTATAGGATAGGCAGACTAAATAAACATGTTAGAGGAGACAGAGAAGTATACACATTTCAATAGACTGGGAGAAAGACCTGCCATAATCCCATGACCCAAAATAATACAGCTTTCACAAACAACTGAAAAGAACTATGTTTTGGATAAAAGCAGTTTTCAAAGTGGACAATGAACTGCTAAAAAACCCCTTAGTTACATCAACCCGATACTGCAATTAAATTAAATAGTTTTCTGCTGTGTGAGGAGAGTTACTGCCTGAAAGACAACAGATCTCCAATAGCTCAGAAATAGTAATATGGAACAATTTTTCCATCAGAAGAGTCAGTAGTACAGTTCTTTAATAAAGGTAAAGAGGAATCTGGAAGTACAGTTATTAATTAGCCTCTTATTAAAATACAAGAATTCAGGAAACTAAGTAGCAAAGCAACTAGACTTTCTGACTGATGACATGTTCATATGATACATCCATGAAGATAATGACTCCTAACTGAGTTTACTAAGAGCAACTGTTTACTGTTAGTTACAACTAACCTATGGCATTTTTTGGTTTTCAATGTATGCAACAATGACTTACAAGCCAGAATGAAATTAGTAAGAACTTAAAAATAACTTAAAGTTGTGTTAGGAAAATCTCATTCATTCACTTGAAATACCAAAATAAAGCTCTGAAAGTAACAAAGTACCTGAAAAGACAGTATCTAATTACAAGAAAATTATAGAAAGGCATATTCTCCTCCCTCTCTGAAGCAATTCAATCTATCAAGTTGTAAAACTTTCTGAGTGTCTTACTGTCAGCAACATAGGTGATGCAGTGAGAAAAAAAAACATGTAGGGATTTAGAACTGCATCAACAGGAAAGTATAGACAGAGAGTAAGTCTTTTATCAGCCAAAATGGAGACGTGTCAGTTGGAGTCAATTGCCTACTAAATAAAACTTTTCATTATGCACTCACAGCCCAGAAAGCCAACCATATCCAGGGCTGCATCCAAAGCAGCGTGACCAGCAGGTCAAGGGAGAGGATTCTCCCCATTTACTCTGCTCTGGGTGAGACCCCCCCCTGCAGTACTGCCTTCATCTCTGGGGCCCCCAACACAAGGACATGGACCCACAGGAGAGAGTCCAGAGGTGGCCATGAAGCTGATCCGAGGGCTGGAACGCCTCTCCTGTGAAGACAGGCTGAGAAAGTTGGGGTTGTTCAGCCTGGAGAAGAGAAGGCTCTGGGAAGACCTTAGAGCAGCCTTCCAGTACTTAAAGGGGGGAAGAAGTTACTTATAAGTTACTTTCTTACTTATAAGAAAGATGGGGCCAGACTTTTTAGTAGGACCCGTTGTGATAGGATAAGGGGTAATGATTTTAAACCGAAAGAGGGTAGATTCAGACTAGGTATAAGGAAGGAATTTTGTACAATGAGGGTGGTGAAACACTGGAACAGGTTGCCCAGAGAGGTGTAGATGCTGCATCCCTGGAAACATTCAAGGTCAGGTTGCATGGGGCTCTGAGTAGCCTGATCGAGTTGAAGATGGCCCTGCTTGTTGCAGGGGGGTAGACTAGATGACCTTTAAAGGTCCCTTCCAACCCAAACTATTCTATGATTCTACGATTTGCACCTTCCTAGGCAAAATGAGGATATTTTTAAAAACACCATGAATACAAAATTTTCACTCCAGGCTTTAACTGTGAGTGTCAGGCCAAACAAACAAAAACCAAATTTTGCTCAGAAAACATGTAACTCATTTCAGAGAGGAAACAGCACAAACAATCCATTTATTTCAACAATGCAGTTGCTCATTACTA
>NW_009618008.1:23833-33388 GCF_000690535.1 Cariama cristata
ACACTGAACAGTCAGTGTTTGCAGCTGTTCTCCGTTTCAGGACACAAGACATTTATATCACATTGATGTTGGAGACAGTGAATTAGGCACATTGAAAACAAGTGATTTCAGTGATCTCACAGATTGTGGCTAAGTTCCTTCCATTCTCATTGCTGAAAGCTTATCCTCTAATAAGTAATTCCCAACACATCTTGCAATAGGAAGCATTCATGAATGAATGCATTAATAAATGTTTCCTATTGCAGGGCCCACCGGAAATTCTTTATAATACTTGTAAGGAGTTAATAGACCTTCATTAGCTACATTAAAAAAAATAATTTGCTTATTCTGAAGATACTATTCTGCCCCTTTTCAAAATATCACAGCAGACAACTAAATGTTAGCATGAAACAGAGCCAATGACCCTGTATGTACTTACCATGTACCACATGCTTGGCCACTTGGGGTCATTGAAATAAGTGGATTGGGTACCACCAGGTTTATAATCCCTCTTTATCCTTCTTTTTACCACCTGCTGTTGTATCCACTCCACCTGCCAACCAGCAAAACATATGGAAAGTGTTAGGGTTCCATGGAGATTATCAAGAAATGTGTGAAATCTTGGGAAGTTTCCCATTACCATAGTCCAAGACATATTTCATGTTAAAGAGTTCATTTCGGCAGTGGGAATGTACAGCTCACCTTGGCATACTGTTCACTAAGGAATACGTCCAATTTATTTAGTGTTACAAATCTCCCTGAACAACTGCTTAAGTCCCCTGCTAGAAGGACTTAATTGGCTATCACCTTTTGAATGTTATTATTTTTATTATTTTTCGTTATTAGACTAGTGCTTCTTTCAAATTTATAAAACCAGTTACTTTTACAAAATATAACAGTACATTACAATGAGAAATTAATTAAATTTCTGACAGCGTGGGGTTTTTTATTTTTATTTCTTTTTTATTTTTATTTAAGTCTGTTCCTGAAAAGAAAAACATTCAGAAAAATATTCAAACATTTTGCTTGACCAGTATCTAAATCACCTTCACCAC
Source organism: Cariama cristata (assembly GCF_000690535.1). Classification (NCBI taxonomy): domain Eukaryota; kingdom Metazoa; phylum Chordata; class Aves; order Cariamiformes; family Cariamidae; genus Cariama; species Cariama cristata. The sequence goes on from NW_009618008.1 coordinate 24,868, forward strand.
TTGGAGTGAAAAAACAATATTAAACTGTATTTTTAGCAAAGTGACTCTTTGTCAAGGTCCTCTCAGCCAGGCATGCTGGAACTTTATTTTATACTGGGAGAAACGCCTGGGTACTGAGCAACAGGTCAAATTACAACAACAACAACAAAAGATCTTGAAATAGGAAAAGAATTATAAGGGTTAAAAATCTAATTCTGAAAGTTGTACTCTTGTCTGTCTGACTCCTCTTCAAAGATTCATGACACATCCAGAAAGGGCGACACCAAAAGTGACATCAACCTTAGAGCAGACAGGTCTCTGCAGTTATTTCTGCATTAGCTATTCTAAATGGGAGTGAGTTTCTATAAATGTAAATAATATAAACCATCCACAGCAAAATTCAAGTTATATTTGCACACGTCTAGCTTCCTGACAGCTCATATTTCTGCTGAATTGTTTCATGGGATATAACTATAAAAATTCAATTCACCTCTCTCCAAGCAAGACAGTCATTTCCTACTAGCAGCCAACTCTGCACCTTTTATTTGTACTGTTTATGAATATCTGTGTATGTAAACAAAAATACAGATATATAAAAGAAGTTTACTTTCAGGTCACATATTTTTTTGTCACTTGGTAGAGATGGTATTAATGTTTTCCTTTAGCAGACTAATCTCTCTACTGCGCATCTACAACTCAGCTTCAAATCCCTAGACAGACACAGGTCCATTGACATTAACAGAAATTTTGCTTGAGATCCATACCACGCCTATCTTTACCAACTCTACCATACCACTCTGGCCTCTGCTTCTTGGTCAGATAAAAATACAGGAAGACATCCCTGAATTTGGCATGAGAGGATTCCTAGGACATTCCTTACAGCGGTTGGCAAGGCTTCATGGTTTTCTTTATAAAGAAGAATTTTTCCCCTTCCCAAGAATTAACTTCAGGGTCAAGAGAAGCCTTCTAGAGAAGAAATTATGCACTCTAAGAATGCAGACTATCAGGTAGTGTTCACTCTGAAATCCGGTTCTCTATTAAATCTTCTAGGAACAATCACAGATCCCTTTCCACTTCTGAGAGAATTGAGAAATTTGCTGGTGTGCCTTTCTCTCCTGGTTACTGTGCTCCTCTTTCAGCTGAGGCTGAAATGCATCTTGATGGATGCCCTCTCAAGAAGCTAAGAGCTGAGTGACCCGTTCAGATCTTCAGGTCCCTTCAGCAGGGGCAAACACCTAATCAGTTTTAGGGGCCATTTGATGTAACAAAGTCTGGAGGCCTGTAAGATGCACAGAGTATATCTGGGCAAAGGCAAAAGGAGGGAGAGCCAAAAGACTTTGATAAGCACTAAACCTTATGGCTGCTTTAAAGTGCGACCAACAACCCTCTTAACTAGACCTATCCTCCATGACAAAGGCTCATTTATTACTGATTTATAATGAACGCTACTTCCTTGTCACTTGCTGCTAATATATGCTTTCTTTTCCAGACCCTCACAACAGAAGCTTGTTTTTCTTCAAAGTTTCTTTCCTTGCAGGTAGCCCAGACCTCCCAACGCATCTGAAGCCAACTGAGAGGCATCCTATGCACCATTTGATCTCCGACTCCGCAGCTGCCTGGATTGCCATAGAACATGGACCTCTCTTCCTCTATTATTAGTATCTACCAATCAATAACAAAAAAGCTTCAACAGGTCTGAATAAGCAACCATGGCTTTCGGGGCTTATAAAGATCCACCTTCCAAGCCTTATTACGAGATTTGGATCTCAGGGTTAGAAACATTTTCAACTGAGTGAGAGGTCTCAGGCTTCTAAGCTGCAAGAGTATTTACATGAGTATGTTACCATGTTGAGAAAGTTAAGTCAACAAATTTCAACACTGCACAGGCCAAGAGCATACAGAGCACACAATGCCATGCATGGTAACTCATTACGAAAACTCATTCATACCTTGAGTATGCAGGGAGGAGTTACAAGTGCCTACCACCAACACAATCTGAGAATCTGATCGTAGACAGTGCCCACAGAGAAAAAATGAGATAGACTCAGCAGAAGATTAAACTTTCTATCATTACTACTTCTGATTTAGATGCATGAACATTAATGGAAGAAGGTAGGCACCAACACTACTATTGCCTAGAGGAGCTGTAAATCAGGGACCCAGGGCATCTAATCTGGCATTAGGGACTCCTGTGCATCAAAGGCTCCTATAAGAACTACCATTAGCAACTGTGAGAAATTTTTGAAAAACATCTTGCTTTTATAAATGGAGCCAGAGGAGTGTAAAATATTCCAGGAGCTTGTGCAACGCACAAGTTTAAGCAGAACTTCAACAATCTAATACCATGCTATATGGATAAATGAAAGGGGTTTTCCTGACAAGACAAATTGCAAAACTCTTTAATATTCACTGTGAAAATATGTTGTCTCCATTTATTTCTTGCCTATTTAGCCACAAATATCTGCTGACCATTAAAAAGACTGAAACGTAAAGGCAGCATAGTACTTGTGGAGACTGATACACGCATACATTGATGCCTCAAAAAACCACCCAATTAATTCCTTTTCTCTGTTTCCTTTATTCCAGAAAACATTATTGATAACACTTATCAGTCATTTAGGCCAAGCAATCATAAACACTGTGTAACTGCACAATTCTGGTTTATTAGAATAATAATTTGACACATAAAGAATTTTGTATATATGTGGGTATTCATGTACATGTATATATTTGTACAAGAGCTTGCATCAACTGAGTCAATCTGTAAACTTGTAGTATAGTAGGTGGTTAGATTTTAGTAAGGTATGGATAAATATTTTTCTTTATCTTATCTACCGTCTTTCAACAAAAAAAAAGTGAGTGACTGTACTTCAGATTATGTATCTGTCGCAGAGCCTGCCCCTATTACATGCTGGATGTTGCCCACAATTCTTACTTCCTCAGCTCCAGGCAAAGTTAGGGAAAACATAAAAAAGTAAGTTTGCAGAAGGGCTGTGCAGCTTGCATGATCAGACCCAAAGCCAGAAAAAGAAATATAGCCTCTTGTCTTCCCATAAGACCTAATGACAATTTTATGTATGCACGAAATTACTGTAAGTAAAATAGCCATTTGATTTCATAAAAATAGAGTGGAATAAATGGCATGTTTGCCCAAGTATGCATATGGGAAGATAGTGCAGGTAGCTTTCTAATGATGGAATGGAATGGAATGGAATAGAATAGAACAGAACAGAACAGCATAGAATATTTCAGTTGGAAGGGATCTACAAGGATTACCTAGTCCAACTGCCTGATCAATTCAGGTTGACCAAAAGTTAAAGCATTTTATTAAGGGCATTGTCCAAATGTCTCTTAAACACTGACAGGCTTGGGGCATTGTCCACCTCTTTAGGAACACTGTTCCAATGTTTGACCACCCTCTCAGTAAAGAAATTGTTCCTCATGTTCAGCCTAAACCTCTTCTGACACAGCTTGGAACCATTCCCATGTACCCTACCACAGGATCCCAGGGAGAAGAGATCAGCACCTCCCTCTCCACCTTCCCTCCTCAGGAAGCTGCAGAGAGCAATGAGGTCACCCCTCAGTCTCCTTTTCTCCAAACTAGACAAGCCCTTTGTAAAACATTAGGACTTACTTTGAGCACTACAGCTATCCACATCAGTGCAAGGGGGAAGTCAAAATGACCATTTCCAGTCAGTGACTGTGCAGTGCTATGAGGGAGACAGTGCAGGATGCTAGACAAGGCTAACGTAAAACTTCACAACATACCCAATCACAGTCCTGATTATAGGCTTGTCTGGAAGATTTTTAGCAAACATACTATGTTGAGATCTGCTTACTAACTGTTTTTATTCTGAGGATGTACTGATACAGCCGTCTAGAATATAACTAAAAACATCACAGGAAAGCAATTTTCTCATCTGAGAAGTCAGTGCATAAAATTTGGTTTACAAAAAATATAATTCGTACATAAATAGAATAGCTTACTCCACTGAACATTAGGGTTTGGGGTTTTTCTCTAGCAAGTGAACAGGAAAACTTGAAGTTTAAGTTAAAGTGTACAATCACTGGGTTGTATTAATGAACACAAGGTCAAGAGTCAGCAGTTATTTTAGTATTCTGACATATATTTCCTTTGAGTATCTTATGGGTATTCATCCACATGTCACTGTCAAATGCCTGGTATATCTTGGATTTGTTTGATTCTGTATGAAAAGAGTTCATTTATATAAAAATATTTTCTTTTAAAAAGTGTCTACACTTTCTAACCCAAAGGCCTTGAAGGAAAATCTCTGGAGTAATTGATTATACAGATTCCCATTTCTTGCCAAAAGGAGACTCTGTGCAAACAATGAGGTGCATTCTAACATTTCCATAAAGTCACACTTACTGCAGGGGAACAGTGTACATTTTCCCATTGACTTCAGCTTCGAAAGTTCCATTTCCTGAATGTCTAGAAATCAAAGCCAAGCCAGATTGGAGACCAAACTATTTTTAAAAAAATCACCATTTCCAGTCTCCTCACTTCAGCACTCACAGGGTTGTTCTGTGAATGATGGAGCTCTTCTTCACAGAGCTGCATGGAACAGTGCTGTGGCATAAAAGCTGAGCTAATTCAAGCATACCACTCTCTTATTCTCTTTAAGTGCTAAAAATTATAATGAAATGTTATCTCTGTGTGAAACAAAACTACTTGCTACCATTTTCACTCTCATTGATTCAATAGAATTCTTGGGAAAGGAGCCCCATGTAAGTATGCTGCAGTAAGACCTCCGCCAGCGTAATAAACTATGAGAAAATAAAAGTTTGAAAAACGGAAAAAAAATAACACACTGAAAAAATAATTCACCAATTTATCAAAGCAGTGTGACTTTTAACATAGAATCTAGACACTCTTGTGAAAGAGTACTTTTTTAAACATATCATGACAGGGTCTGCTTGAACAAATATTTTCAAATTGATTAAAAATGTGTCAAGTCCAGTATGTGAAAATGCCATTATTACAAAGCAGAAGTTACAGGCAAGCTGAAGGTGTAATCCTTTTCCATTTTAGGGGAAAAAAAAACCACCCTAACTCTGAAGTAGGTTATACATTTCATACCAGAATCTATGATTTTTATGTTGCAGAATTAAACATGAAGGTGTCGGTCTTCCGTCTGTGAAGAAGAGCTGCTGAAGGTGCCACTCCCAAATATAATCATGGCTTTATCCCTTGTACTGCCATCATTCACCTCAATCTGTCCTAGGCCTGTAAGAAGAAATCAGAAATTCCTGCTCAGATAACAAGAAAGCAGGTGCCACAGGAACACGATAGATTCAAGAGGAAAAGAGAGGAAACTCAGATACAGGATGTGGAAAGTATTGCCAAGCAAGCAGTGCACCTGTATGGAGCCAGGATCGATCAGCAAAACGGGCAACATTCATGTGGGAAGTTGGCACTGGACAGAATTGCAGCATATTTACTTGGAGTTTGTCTACAGAGGAATTGCTCTGGGCAAGCATCATCCCTCCCCGTGGGGACAGTCTCACGCTGCATCTGGCACACTTGATTCTTGACTTGCCTGAAGACTGTCAACACTCGCATACACATGAGTTCTGATAGACTCAAATAGAAAAGAACAAAAGTGAGGCTGTCACTCTCAGAGACAGAACATGAGACTGTGCTTGGCCCAGAATAAGCCATAGCAGAAAAATTGTTCTTACAGTTCCTGGTCTAGAAGGAAGGGATGCCATCCAGAGCGACTGTGACAGGCTTGAGAAGTGGGCCTCTGCAAACTGCACAAAGATCAACAAGGCCAAGGGTAAGGTCCTGCACCCGGGTCAGGGCAACCCCAAACATGGATCCAGGCTGGGCGATGAGTGGATTGAGAGCAGCCCTATGGAGAAGGACTTGGGGGTACTGGTAGATGCAAACCTGAGTATGAGCCGGCAATGTACACTCGCAGCCCAGAAAGCCAACTGTATCCTGGGCTGCATCAAAAGAAGTATCGCCGGCAGGTCAAGGGAGGCAATTCTCCTCCTCTACTCTGCTCTGCTGAGACCCCCCCCTGCAGTACTGCCTTCAGCTCTGGGGTCCCCAACACAAGAAAGACACAGACCAGTTAGAGTGAGTCCAGAAGAGGGCCATGAAGATGATCAGAGGGCTGGAGCACCTCTCCTATGACAACAGGTTGAGAGAGTTGGGGTTGTTCAGCCGGGAAAAGAGAAGGCTGTGGGGAGACCTTAGAGTAGCCTTCCAGTACCTAAAGGGAATCTACAGAAAAAGTGTGGAGAGACTTTTTATCAGGGAGTGTAATGATAGGACAAGGGTCAACAGTTTTAACTGAAAGAGAGTAGATTTAGATTAGATATTAGGAAGAAATTCTTCACTGTGAGGGTGGTGAGGCACTGGAACAGGTTGCCCAGAGAAGTTGTGGATGCCCCATCTCTGGAAGCATTCAAGGCCAGACTGGATGGAGCTTTGAGTAACCTGGTCTACTGGAAGGTGTCCTTGCCCGTGGCAGGGGGGTTGGAACTAGATAATCTTTAAGGTCCCTTCCAACCAAACCATTCTATGATTCTAAGAAAAACAGTATGTACCTTCATTGTTCTGTCATGAAATCTTCTGTGACACAAGTTCTACTTAAGCAGATCATTTAACAACACTCTCTTTTTTGCACTTCACATTGTAATGAAAACAAAAGGTCAATAAATTGAGGATTTAAGTGCATAGGATGATACACCAATATTCATGGGCCATCTCCTAGTTACTGAACAACTCAGACCCAAGCCATTATTCATGAATGCAGGAGGGGTGACTAAGAATGTTGGCACACGTCCTGCTGTCCATGTGCAGAGTTACGAAGGTGATACCCCAAAAGTTAGACTATTCAGCTTAAGAAGAATTTTGTGGGTTTTTTAAATTATAATTAAACACCAGGGCATTTTCCTAACCTGCCAGTATTCTCTGACTCACAGTAGCAGCAGCCAGTACGCACCACAAAAATAGATTAAGACAGTTGGGTAAAGTAGCTGTTGACATAGGTCAAAAGCATGGAAAATTATCACAGATATCATTTCACAAGATTTAGGGGTCTAAAGCTGGATAAAATGTCAATGAATCCAGCAACACTAAGTGATGCATTCTTGCTGATTGACAAAGTGCTTCTTCAGCAAGGGTCAATGACAATCCACAATCAAAGCACTTGTCATAATTATGCTACACATTCTGAAACAAGATAAAAAAAGAAACAGATGTTAGGACAGGCTGGGGAGAGAAAACAAAAGCAGAGGAGGAAAGAAGACAGCAGAGAATTCTTGAAATTACCACTTAAGCCCAAAGAAACACATCTTGCACAACAGCAGGGCACGCTACTGCAGTCTCACCCGCCAAACAAAGCTGAAATTCAACGCACATTTTTCCGTCTCATAGCCACAGAAAGGCCAGTCAGTCCTGATATGAATTAAATGGTTTCCACCTACTTTGCCACATACAAGTAATACACTGTAGCACTGTAGCCATGCTTCTACATCCATGATGTACAATGATGCACAGTTGTGCTTTTTAATGTATCTGAAACACCCTTTGTCTTTCTGCTGCACCCTTCCCACTCCCTGAAGCTCAGGGCTCTTCACGAATATCAATACATGTCAATCTACAACTGTGTGTGGCAGCAAAGTCTTCTTCCTGCTTTAGGAGCAAGACTTTATAGGAAGAAGTTGGGAAGAGAAAAGGGCACAGCCCAGTTAGTGGTGGAGATGCACAGTCTCTGTCCCAAGGCAGTTTATTAGCAGCCAGAGTTGCTGGGAAGGACAAGCATCACACTGAAATTCTGGAGAAGCTCACGGTGTCTGCTGCTGACCAGGACTCATGTCCCACTGGAAAAGCAGGGAACAACGAAAGGCAAAAAGACCCACATTTTCTCTCACCGGGGAAGTCTCTGCACGTTTTCTATTCATAAGTGCGACTATAGCAACTGCTGAGTGAATGTGGTCACAGCCTCTGCCCAGCCTCCCCTCTTGTGCACTGTACCACAGCAGACCACAGAGCAGTTCAAAATTACAGGATGAAAATCACACAGCAGCTTTGTGGCAGAGCTGAGAACAACTTCCACGGAGCCTGGGCTCCTGCCTGGTGGCTTCCAGCAGCACCAGCCCCAGCTGTCATAGGCAAAGTGTGTCTCAAGCACCTGGAGATTTTTCCCTTCTTCAGATCTGAAGTGCCCTAACCAGCTCAGATGCTCTGGTTTGGTTTCTAAAATAACTCAGCCTTGGAAAAGTGAGGAAAAATCTTTACTGCACCAGCTTAAAAGCAACTCTTACGTTTATACAAGCTCCTTTATCATTTATAGCCACAGGTCATACACTTGCCTCGTAACAACTCAAGAGCTACAAGGCAACACAATATAAAAAAAGACTTCTAATTGATAGCTTGGTACAGTACCTAAAGCTTCGCTGACACCGTTACATACGACATTAGTATATCTAGTCTTGGGACAGTATATTCATCTAGAATTTCAATACACCGTGTACTGGGCTTGCGTGGCAAGGTTTGGGGGCGGGG
>NW_009618008.1:33437-33722 GCF_000690535.1 Cariama cristata
CCGAGGGAGCAACCGCCAGCCGGCTCCAAGACGGACCTGCTGCTGGCCAAGGCCAAGCCCTTCAGTGACAGGGACAGTGCCTCTGGGATAACATGTTTAAGAAGGAGTCAAAGTTACTGTGCAACAGCAATTGCAGCCGGAGAAGAGAGGAGTGAGAATATGAGAGAAACAACCCTGCAGACACCAGGGTCAGTGCAGAAGGAGGAGAAGGAGGTGCTGCAGGCGGAGAGCAGAGATTCCCCCCAGCCCCTGGTGCAGCCCATGGGGAGGGCGGCTGGCCCCTGG
>NW_009618008.1:33931-40942 GCF_000690535.1 Cariama cristata
GTCTGTGCCTGAAGGGCTGCACCCCGGGGAAGGGACCCACACTGGAACCATTCGTGAAGAACTGCAGCCCATGGGAGGGACCCCCCACTGGAGAAGTCCATGGAGGACTGTCTGCCACGGGAGGGACCCTGGGCTGGAGCAGAGGCAGGAGGTGAGGAGTCCTCCCCTGAGGAGGAAGGAGCGGCAGAGACAACGGGTGATGAACTGACCCCAACCCCCCTTCCACATCCTCCTGCGTCACTTGAGGGGAGGAAGTAGAGAATTTGGGAATGAAGTTAAGCCTGGGAAGAAGGGACGGGTGGGGGGAAAGTGTTTTTAAGATTTGGTTTTATTTCTCATTATCCTTGTCTGATTTGATTGGTAATAAAGTAAACTAATTTCCCCAAATCAAGTCTGTTTTGCCCAGGATGCTAATTGGTGAGTGATCTCACCCTGTCGTTATCTCAACTCATGAGCCTTTCATTATATCTTCTCTCCTCTGTCCAGTTGAGGAGAGGAGTGATAGAGTGGCTTTGGTGGGCACCTGGCATCCAGCCAGGGTCAACCCACCACACACTCCAAACACAAACTGTCATGTCATAACTCCACCTAGCAGGCTGAAAATTGCATCTTCTTAATAAAATGAAAGGTTGATGCTAAATCCAGTATCTACTAGGGGATAAAACTTTAACCTCTCTAAACTTAATTATGTTCGGAGTCTAACATCCGGCTGTTGAAATATCTTGGGGTTTATGTTTGTATTACTGTAGTGATGATGATATATATTTAAAAAACTGTAGAAATTTCTGATGGATTTTTTTATTTCTTTAGGCTGGTCCTATAATTCTTGTCATAAATCATTTAAGTCCTTCAGACATCATATGCTAATTTAAGATGGCCTTAAATCATTTACTAAATGACTTCCTAAGAAGACAAATCTCTCCCACAGGGTCAAATTCAAATGTCAAAAATATCAGTGTAATTCCAAAGGTGTTGATTCAGTCAAGGGTTTGCCATGGCTTCTATTGCTGTAGATATCTACAGCAGTTCAGCAAATCCACTGAGAATTAATGAGACAGTAAAAGTATTCCATAATTAAGTGATATATAATATGCAGCAGTGGTATACTGGTCTTGCCAAAGCAAATACTTCTCCTGAGCAGTCTCCCCACTGACCAAAAACCTCTTGAAATTGTCCTCATACAGTATTGTTGCTCTCTACAAAGGAAGAAACTATCACCTTCTACTCAGTGTATTTCCAGCACTTTTGTTTAATGATGCGTTGCCAACAAGGAAATTTCGACATAAATCTGCCATGGAAAAATTCAGTCACAAAGCATATACTAAGCACCAAATTAAGCAGCTTTCTGATCAGAGTACTTTAAACCACAGGGGAAGTTGATCCTATCCAGTTTTTTTTGATTGTGCCTGTATTACAACGGTTTAGTATGTCCCTAATCACAAGAAACAGATCAATTATTTTTTTCCACATCTACCCTTTTTCTATCATATACTTAATAGTAGGTATTTGAAATTTAGAATTGAGCCAAAAGTGCTTATATCAAGCTTCAGTTTTAGAGTTTTGAAATATTAAAAATAATTGCATTTTGCTCTTTATGGAAGTATCAGTGGCACATTGTACACCACCCCATTTCACTAGTTCCTTGGCATTTCTGATGCACAACTTGACAAATATTCCTATTTCTTTCATGGCCAGCATGTTTGCCTCTGATCTATCACTTCAAATCAAGAGAAGGGAATCATTAGCATTGTCTCCTCTGTCGTAAACCGTAGTGAAAACAAACAAACAAAACCAGAAAAGGGAAACATCCTGTGTCCTTTTAAGTCATAGCTGCCTTAATCTCTCTTTTCCTCAGCCTGTGACCCAAGCTCCACCATACACCTCTTTCTGTCCTGAACTCCAGTCCTGCGGTAGTCAGTGAAGTTTGCTGTTATTAAACTACTGATTGCTGCAGCTCTTAAATATCTTCATCATCACCATCTGAAATAATCTGCAAAGAGCTACCTGTGAAAGACACACACAGACAGCCTGAGGAAACATTGCAATCCAACCCTCAGGCAAACGAAAAAGGACTGAAGTTTCTTTTCCTACACTCAGTAGGCTGAACAAAAGCAAATGTTTTTTCAACAGAAGTACTATTCCCACACCTCACAAATTGCTGACAGTGCTTCCAGTGAGACAGTATCTCTCAATTTCTGCAAGTCAGACTACATAAAAGCTGCAGTGATGCTTGATTAATGAACCTGCTGGTTACTGCTTTTATTTATTTTAAAGCCTTGGCTGAAACAAGGGCAACATCTCAGCTTCGCTACTCCCGGATGGTCCCTGTGCACATTCTGACACTAGAAATGTGCCAAGAACAGTCACTTAGTTATGGATTTCTTTCTCTGTGCTCATAATTCACAAAACTTGTCGTATTATAAATTGTGAAAAAGAAAATAAAGAGTATTATTTCCATGGCTATCATTTATGGGATAGACTTTTCCATTGCACATAATAAAGCTTTTTGGTCTCTAATCAGACCACTTACATAAGGTTGCAGTGTGAGCTCTACAGTCTTGCCAAAATTTCTGTTATCTATGTTAAAGATAGCTATCTTTATGAGCTATTTCTACTTTGTCTTCCATTGGGATAAAAAGACTTTAAAATATAAATATAGAATACAAATGTGATTCTTTATATGATTACTGGCTATGAATACTCTCTGTACCAACAAAAACTTTTTTCTTCTGACCAAGACAATCTTCAAATGTGCAAACATGTATCTTCAGAAGTATACAAACATAAGCTTTGCTTGATATAATCTGGGATGTGCTACAGAAGATGTCTGCTTTTGCCAGGGAAGACATTTCAGGAGCTTCAAAAACTGTAATGGCTTTCATAAACTCCCTATTAGTACTATTATTGTATCTCTAATTACCTGTTCAGTTCCTTTACCTCCTGATAGGAGGTACAGAAAGACAAAGCTGGACTCTGGTCGATTAACAACACATGTATTCTCACCAGACAACAGCTTAAAACTACCTGACTGCATTTCCACTATTTGCCAGGACAGTGTGAAAGTCAAAAGAGATGGTAAGAAATCTCAGTCTCTCACAAAGGTGACTATTAAATTACCTAAATGCCTTCTTCAGACTACCTCATCAAAGTGTATTTGGGCTCATAAGATGACAAGTGGGTTTACGACAATTCTGCGCTGAGCAGGGTTGCAAATCTCACTGCTAGCTTCCTGCATCCAAGGCAAGGGAAGCCTGTTGACACAGCAAGGACTCAGAAAAGAAGCCCAAACGTGATGAAAAGAAGAGAAAAACAAATTCACAAGGAAGTGGTTCTAGGAGGTGTTCCTAGCTGAGGAAAAGGAAGTTTATGAGCATTTAGGTCACAGTGTCCTAATACAAACGCTAGTTATCAAACTGCTATAGAGGAGTATTATTCAAACTCACAGACACAGCAATGTGAAATGGCTAGAAGTTGAAGCTAGATAACCTCAGATAAAGCAAAAATAGAACATCTTAAAAACTTTTGGATTCTCTTCATTGCTGGCAGTGTTTTAATTAAAATTGGAAGATTTCTAAAAGCTACACTTGGCTTCAAATAGAAATTAATTCTGGTGAGCCATATGACATCTGGTCAAAGATGGTTTGACTGGATGACCACAATGTTTCCTTTTGGTCTTACAGACTATGAGTCTATTGGCAACTGTACTTCGGAGAAATAGTTTCTTAGGAACACCCTGGAAAACAGAAAACTGTTTAGAATTCAGAAATTCTAATTTTATTATATGATCACACAAAGTTGTTGTAACAGCTACTGATGAAACAGTGGATTGAGTCTCAGTTTGGTAAACGTACTTAAAAAGAAATTTTTTATTTGGATCCTTTACAAACACAAAGATAAACTAATATTCTGGCTTTTATATTTATTTAGGACTTCAGCATCAATGGAAGTGACAGCATTTACTCTCCCTCAAAAAAAGGGAAAAAATAATGTCAAACAATAATCTAGGTTAAACACAGCTTATGCAAGCAACAGTCAACACACCAATGGATATGACTGCTTTAAGTGGATTATAAGGAAAGGATTTAGAACGAGTGTTTTATTTTACTAAAATGTTATTTGTATTCATAAAATGCTCTCTGTGACACCAAGAGAAATACTATTCCACAGAATAAAATACATAGTACTTGCTGTGCATTTGCAGAAATTTGTATTCAACTGTGAAGCATTGTACCCATTTCACAGGTAGGGAGTCAGAAGCATGAAGGAGCAAAGTTGTATGATGAAGGTCACACACATTCAAGCAGCACAGCTGTGAACAGGACAGCTGATTGGCATCTCCTCTGAGCCATTAACACTTGCAGCTCGCAGGATGGTGAGGATCTGCTAGAATGAAACAGATCAGCCAAGGAAAACTAGCGGCTTTCCAGTGACAACGACTTTTTTAAATGATCCTAAAAGAAAGGAGGTTGTTACACACAAAAAGTTGGGCAGGAGGGAGATGCTTTTGCTTTGGTTTAGGGGGGGGTGTCTTTCCAGCTCCCTGTCCCTGCCTTTAATGACCTGTTAATAATGCCAGATACGACAGATTATCTATGGGTATCATGATTTCTTGCTGTTCACCATTTAGAATAGCTGTGTGAGATAACAACCACTAGAATTAAACATGATTGTCTTGCCTGTCAGAAGCAGGCAGACAGATGCATAAAAACGTTGACACATTACATCAGGAACAAATACTGCTGCCAGAAAGTTTTTCAAATGCAAGGGCAGGGGAGAGACTTTTATTCATTTTTTTCTATGAATATCCTGCACTATAACCAATATCATCAGTATCAGATGAAGTTGGATCTCCTGAGGAAATGGTGTGTAGAAGCTGTTCTGTCACATTCCTAGACGGTCTATTCTGAGATGCTCCTTTCCAAAATGTGTTTTCTTTCAATCTCTCTCTCCCTTTCTCTTGATACTCCGGCATTTGGCTCTGCAGGATCAGCTTCTTCAGGAATGGTGCATCTTTCCCTCATTCAAAACTAGGACCTCTCCACTTCCTCCTCTTCTGACTCTGATACCCAGCAATTTTATAGCCCAGTAGCCAGAACAGCAATTTGCTCTCTCTCCACCAGCAGCAATGCAAACTGACTCTAATGACAGCAAAAGCACGCTTAGTGTAACACAAGACCACGGCAGCTGTCAGAGCCGCTGTCTTCCGGGGCAAGCTCTTAGAACACAGATTTAAAATGAAAGGACTAGTTCTCCTTACCTTTTTTAAAATATCTAGTTGCCCTATCATTTTTCACCTATAAACCCACTTTGCTGCTAAAAAAGGTGGGGGCATATACTGCTTTACTGGAACTGTAAAGAAACTCAAATGTTATTAACACCTACCAGCATCCATGGACTAAGGATTGCCAAGCAGCTTCCTTTACAACCCTCTGCTTTTACATGTTTATAACTGCTATGATGAAATAGTCATCTTACAGGTTTAAAATTTCCCACACATAGATTTACCTAAAGTGCTTTTGTTATCGTTAAGACTGAACAAAATCCTCTGGCAGTTCCTGAATTGTGAGAGGAATGTAACTCCCTTTTCCTTTTTAGGCTGCAAATGGATATTTTTTTTTTTTTTAACGTAGCATTTGCACTTACAAAATAAAGCTGCACAAGCCTGTATGATCTGGCTGCCTATGCATTGTATGTCCCTCATTAACGGTCTCACTTTGATGAGCACTCCCAGTTTGCATGGAGACAGCCAACCCAGCAGACATGCCATTAAGCAAGAAAGCAACAGTCACGTGTTTAGAAATTCTGACAGAGAGGTGCTGAGAAAATCTTACCCCAGAATGGACAGATTTGAGAAAATATTTAGATAATTCATGGTACACAAGATGAATCCAATTAAGTCTAATTAAGTTAGCTACACAGCATGCTGCATCTACCCGTTACGCTCTCAGCAAAAGTGGCTGCAACCTCTACTAGTCCCTGCTCAAATTAGCTGCCATCTGAAGACTCCCATAGCATGCTACACCATACTGGAGTGCATGCTTCCCAAATCATTTCTCCAGCCTTTACCTCCACAGTTGTGATGCTGAAGTGTCCTCTGATGCTGCAACGGATGGACAGAAGTTTTGTTCTCCTTGTTTTTATTATTTCATTTTAGTCTGGAGAAGAGGAGGCTGAGGGGAGACCTGATCGCCCTCTACAACTACCTGAAAGGAGGCTGTAGTGCGGTGGGGGTTGGGCTCTTCTTTAGCGACAGGATGAGAGGAAATGGTCTCAAGTTGCACCAGGGGAGGTTCAGGCTTGACATTAGAAAGAACTTCTTCACTGTTAGAGTCGTTAGGCATTGGAACAGGCTCCCCAGGGAGGTGGTGGAGTCATCGTCCCTGGAGATGTTCAAAAAATGTTTAGATGTGGCACTTCAAGACATGGTTTAGTGGACAGGGTGGCATCAGGTATACGGTTGGACTTGATGATCTTTGAGGTCTCTTCCAACCATAATGATTCTATGATTCTATGATTCTATGATTAATGTACAGTCAATTTTGCAATTATAATATCCTGAAATGTTCTAACACCTACAGAATATAAGGTAGGAACCAAAACAAGTATTCACAATTAATTATCTATAATCTAAATAATTTTATTTTCTAAAGTAAAATGATAAATCCTAAAGCCAATGTTAAATTTGCAGCTAGGTCTAGTAAGACATTTTTCTGGACTTATCCATTGCTGGGATTAGCACTGCAGCTCCAGTAAAGATCTGTCTGCACAAGAAAATTGTGACCACTATCATATATGACACAGGTTTGATTTAGGCTTTAAGATACCTAAATACAGCTTTTTTGTTGAGGTTCTGCTAGTGACAGTGAAGAGAAAACATGTAAAAAACTCTTTTCCCTAATTTGTGCTCGAATTCAAGAAATTTAAGGGGTATGCTACATTTTGAATCTTAAATCTTCAAGTGTGAATGTCGCACTGTATAACATTCACTTTCAGAAATACTTGTTCCCTACA